>NW_025955103.1:0-107496 GCF_022376445.1 Fomitopsis serialis
TTCCCGCAGCGGTCTATTGCTTGGTCCTGTGCTCGACAAAGGCATGCATGTTGATGGTTGACTGCAGATCTATCGCTGCTGGCTCGTGTACACAGAATCACCACATAGGACAATCGTCGGGATCGTACCAGCTATACTATGGCTGGCATGGTTATCCATCGCAATCGTACTTCTTTATTACGCCGTGACCCTGAACACGGCAACGTCGATCCCAGGAACTCTCGAAATCCAGCCTTTCGTCTATGCGTTCTACTCGACGACGTTAACAATCAATGTGTTCACAACGGGTACGTTGGCATTTCCTCTACTTCATGTAACTGATCTGGCTGATCGTCAATAAAAGGCCTTGTCATTGTCAGACTCTGGAAATTTCATAGGCGTAATGCAGAGCTATTCTCGCGAAGCTGGCGAGTCCCAGGCCGAATGGACTGGGCTCGGTACACCTTGATCATAGTGGAGTCGGCCCTTCTGTACACGGCGACTGTCGTCACTTGCATTGCGCTGGATCTTGTGGGTACGAATGCGTACTATGGCATGACAGACATTGTAAGTGAAGACTCAGAGTGGAATCGGCACTTATACAACTTTCCTCTGACACATCCGATTTTGCAGAGTCTAGAAGCTGCCGGTATCACCTTCGACCTCATCATTATACGGATCTGGACGGGAGTATCAACAGAGCAGACTCAAGCTTTCATGGATACGGTGCAGCATGCATCCAAAGTGGTGGCGACTGCGCACGATGAACAAATCAAATCTGCTCCGTCAGCTTTCACGGCCCGGGATGTAAACACCTTGGACCTGACCCAGGCCCTCCCCGGTGATCATGACGATCAACTGGAGTGGCAGAGGAATGGCTCCGGAAACCATGTATGATCGTTCAGACACAGGCCGCATATTGCTAGACCACTGACTGTATTCATGATGGTGTACTTCGACTTTCGATTTCGGTAGGAGAAAACTGTACAATTAGAACTCGTGTCGTTCAAATCCCTCCAGGATAATCAAGCAAATATGGCCGTCGAGATGTACATATGTTACGACTTACGTGAAGTTAATGAACCGTAACCCTGAGGACGACTGGGCGAACAAACAAGTACAAAGACAATGAAGTACTGCTTCTTCCTCCTCCCGCCGACCGCACGACCGATCATCGACATCGTACACATATACTCTTCGGAACTGCTGTATAAACAGGCTTGATAACTGAACCGCATCCGCATCTCGCCGGTCACCCCTGAAATCATGACTGGGCTTGCCGCGGCGTGAACACATGCACTGCAAGTCCTGTTGGCGCTAAACTACTGCTAGTCACTGACAGTGTTGAGACCCACCAAGTTTGCAGTTCGGGGTCTGGTGTGAGTGGCTAGTCGGGACTCGTCAATGTAAGCATTCGGCCAGTGACTCTGAGCCTGAGGCTACTGCACACCTAGCGCTAACGTCCGGGATGCTGGCCGTGGATGCTCGTCGCCATAGCCTTCTTCGTCTTCGGCACTTGCGACGTCTCATTCAACTTATACCACAACCTCATTGCATTCATATTCTATACGGGACCCGGTGGGGCAGATGCTGAATTTGACCGTCTGTCGACTTGGGTCAACGTTATGCAGGTAAGTTATGTGGCTGTCTTCGAGCTGGGTCCTGCGCGTTGCATGTCTCATTGAATTCTTCCAGAGTGTATAATCCGATCTCAATATCGCCTTATCTGACGCAACCCTGGTGAGTATTGAAGTGAAGATAGCCTTACCACAACCGAATAGGTCGATTAACACACGTTGGTAGATTTACCGCTGCTGGCTCGTGTACGCGCATTCGCCTCGTCGGGCAGTTGTGGCCATTGCACCCGTCGTACTTTGGCTGGGATGGATTTCTTGCCCAATCGTAATCCTCTACTACATCTGCACCTTGAATGCAGTGACGTCTATACCTTCAACCGACGAGATCCAACCCTTCCTATATGTCTTCTATTTCTTGACACTCGCGATAAATCTCTTTACAACGGGTATGTGCGCACACTCCATCTTTTAAGCACGACACTACTTACAGGTCTTATCATCCTCCGGCTCTGGAGGGTCCATAAGCGCACATCATCGTTCTTCACGCGGAGTTGGCGAGGACCGAGTCGTTTGAGTTTCGCAGACGTCACTTTGATTATCATCGAGTCTGCGCTCCTGTACACGACAACCGTCATCATCTGCGTCGTGCTGGACTTGGCGAATAGCAACGCGTACTATGGCGCTACGGATGTCGTAAGTCATCTACGTGGTCCTCTGCTGTGTAGCGTTCTGATATGATCTGTGCTTTGCAGAGCCTTGAAGTAGCAGGGATATCATTCGATCTGATCATTATACGGATCTGGACAGGCGTGTCCACGGAACAGACGCAAGCCTTCACGGATACGGTGGAGAATTTGTCGAAAATCAAGGCAGGAGCGAGCGAACAGGTCATCACCGCTCACTCGGGCTTCACGGACTTGAACACTTTGGATCTTGTGGCTTCCCGTGATGATATGGCCCAGTGGGGTGACGATGACGCGAACCCCGTCTGATGTGTCCTGGCGATCTCCTGGTCTTGTTGGTAATCCAACGTACCGTAGATGGTGACTATACTAGGAGCGAATAGATTGAGTCGACATTGACTATACGACGTTCGGCCTAGTAGTATCCATGCAAGAGCAACCCGACATGATGCTCGATGGCTTAGCTCAGGTCCGGAGAACCAGCTCTCGGCATTGCTTGATGAAGTCTCTGTTGTTGTTGTGGCAGCTCAACCACACACGGTACATACGGCTGAGAATTCGCTGTAGATTTCAACTCGACGCTAGATTAGCGCGCAAAGTGTGGCGTGTGGCGAGCAAGTCGATTTGATCGAACCGTCATGAACCTGGGTCGTCGACTTCCTCTCATCTCCTCGCGCAAAGCCTCGAGTCGCAATAACACACGAGCGTCGACGTAATGCGAGTATTGGACTTTTCATCAACACATGGTGAATATCGCTGCAGAATGTTCACTGTAGTCCGAATACCGTGACTGCGTTAGCTCGTGTTCAACAGTTAGTTCCTTTAACCGCACATGTTCCTCGTCTAATCATCAACTTGAAGCGTGCTCACAGCGCGGATACATCGATAACGACCAAGTCCAGAAAGCGCAATGTGGTTACAACTCGGACCTTCCCGAGGTTGCGCGGGGCAGGTGCGCTATTTCGGCTTGGGTGTGCAGAGCCGTCGAATGGGATCATGCAATTTGCACGGAGCGTGATACGGACGATATGTGCAGACCGCTGCCAATCTCTGCGCCGCGTCGTGTCGCTTGTTATAATACAGGGGCAGTCGCTTGGCATTCGTACAGGTGCGAGTGAGTGTTGGTTCACTCTGATTGTTTCCTACCTCTCGAGGACTGCGTCTATGTTCGTTGCTTGATGATGACATTCATATAAAGAACTCAAAAGCCCGAAGATCACAAATGCGCTCGCTCAAACGGGCGGCAAACAACTCCCAAATCTACCGTTCAAGACTCAACATGATCGTGGTCTCAGATGACTACTATGAGTCGGAATGACTCTGAGTCCATTTACCGAAGCTCAGGCTCAGTGACGGCAATCATGGCGGACTTCTCTTTGGTCCTCACGTTCGACTCTTCGTAGCCTGGACTTTCGCATTGGGCCGCATATCAGCATCAGGGCTTGCTCGGAGCACCAGTATACCGGACACTCGGCTGCGCTGACGTTCACTCGGTTCCTGTTCAGTACTGGCCTGGGATGAAACACGAATTATCCTATCCTAGATTCAGTGTGGCCAGTGTGGACAAGGTTCAATCTGAAATATCCACTACTTTAAGGTTCGTCTCAAGGCAAACTTTGTACGGTCAGGCAATGTCTCATGGTTCTTTCTTCCAGGCATATCTCGGATGGCGTTAGACTCACTAAGCCGGCTCCCATGATGTTGGACAGGCCTTATCATAAGCCTGTCATTGGGTCTCGACACATCTTATGCTGTTCTGCTCAACGCAACATAGACGCACAACATACCAGAACAGAGAAGCCTGTCAGTCCATCCACTCGCGGCGGTGCACTGCCATACCGATATGCATATAGAGCCTAGCTATACTCCACGCCTATGCATACCACGTCCCGCCTTCCACTGGTACCGCCACACAATGGGGGCGCTCCCTATAGCAGAAGCGCAGCTGGTTGCGCTCTTCATGCAGAGTGTGACCTACGGCGTCCACATGGTGACGTTCGCTATCTGCATATATACTTGGTTCAGTCGCTCGAGCAGCTCCTGGACATCGGCGTCGAGGATTTGGTTGTCTGTCGCCATCGCCTTCTTCGTCATCGGCACTTGCGATGTCTCCTTCAATTTGTATCATAATCTCATGGCGTTCGTCCTCCCTACGGCGTCCTCCGGCGCAAACACTGTTTTTGATCAAGCGAGCAATTGGGTCAACGTGATTCGCGTACGTACATAGTGCATTGGGTCGACTTGTATGACTGATGCAAGGTTCGCTCTAGAGCGTTTGGTTCTATATCGGTGCTTCCCTCTCCGACGCAGCCTTGGTAAGGGCAATGTTTGAATATATGTATCTGCGTGTATTCACTTTTGCGTATGTAGATTTACCGGTGCTGGATGGTGTATGCCAGTTCACGCCATCGGGCGATAGTCGGAATAGTACCTCTGGTACTCTGGCTCGCATGCATAGCCTTCGCGGTAATGATTTTATACATCTTGGGCACTTTGGATGCGGATACCACTATACCCGAGATACCACAATTGCAGCCATACCTATACTCGTTCTATTTGACGACAGTTGTCCTGAATCTCCTCACAACCGGTGCGTTGTCTTCCAGGTCCCTGGTGTATGACATAAACATTTCTGACGCTGTAGCATTGTCGGTCGCAGGTCTAATCATCTTTAGACTGTGGAGGGCTCATAAGCGCACTTCATCGTTCTTCACGCGGAGCTGGCGCGTTCGGAGTCGACTCAGCTTAGCGAATGTCATCTTGATTATGGTCGAATCCGCGCTTCTGTACACCACAACCGTCGTGATCAGCGTCGTCTTGGACCTTGCAAGATCGAATATGTACTACGGTGTCGCTGACATTGTGAGTACTCTACAATTGATGACTGTTGTACCTGAGCTTTTGACGCTGATTCGTAATCTGTAGGGCCTCGAAGTCGCCGGCATTTCTTTCGATATGATCATCATCCGTATCTGGACCGGGGTATCGACGGAGCAGACGCAGGCGTTCGCAGCAACTCTGCCAAACTTATCGAAGTCGAAAACGGAACCAGGGGACCAGGTCGTCTCTGTTCACTACGGCTCAGAAGATCTGAACGCGGCCGAGCTTGTGGTTTCCCGTGTCGAAGTGATCGAGTGGCAGGGAGCTGATGAGAACCCTGTCTGATGTTTGACATCGTTCAGTGACCCTCGACTCCGCTGCTGCTCGTGATTCCTTCTTATGTATAACGGGTCATACAAAGTATGGTAAGGCTCTGTAGCAACGTAGTATATGTATTCTGCGACGCTTGTACGAGGTACTGCGGTGCTACCAAACTTGAAAGCACAGACCCGTCGACCGTGCAACAGTATTTACCACTGATTAGCTAAGGATTGGCTATTGCCCTCGTCAAACCACTGGTATTCACAAGACCAGTCACTTTTCTATCGGCGCGTTCACTTCGAATCCTGCGACAGGCGGAGCCAGGTCAACTATATGTGAACCTACAGCTATGCTACGTACAACATTCGAACACACGTCATACATAGCTTAGTGTGTACATCAGTGAGCAGCAAACACAGCGCTGTGCTTGACGCAAAGTTCGCAGACAGACTGGCAGCTTGCACCGTACAAACGAGAGCAGCCATTCCTGTCAAGAGTCGTTCTTGCCATCGACGAAGCAAATGGTGCGAAGGTTGTCAACAAAGGGCGATACTGCCCTGCTGTGCTCCACCGAAGTCGCCTCTCGGGTGTCTCGTCGTACTTCACGCTGTTTATCCAGCCCATATGCAAATCGTGGGCTCTGCTCCGCCGTGACGGCACGCTAGATCCGTATGACGACTTCGAATGTGATGCCGGCGAGCTCCGTGCCCAGATACTGAGGAAACGTCAGTCGCTGCGAGGTCGTCTCGTACAATGTTGCTTACAAGTTCACCGGTGCCGCAGTAAGCATCCGACATTGCGAGCTCAACGGCGACACTGGCTCCGATCGAGAGGGTAGTGCAGGCTGAACGAATATCCAAATGACACTCTTGACGCGGTCTGTGCCAAGCCAGCTGCTCCTGAAGAGGGCAGTGGTATGATGGCCGGATGTACGTCCTAAATGCCATACACGATCAACTTGCCTGGACGTGGTCGTTTGAGCATACAAACTGAGGAATGTGTCTCGCGCTGAGCGCACCTGTCGCCATGTTCGATGCAGGGGTTGTGACGAGGTACATGGTCAAGTCCGGTCGAAGACATCCATGGCCACGACCCGGCAGTTCTGAGTGGGCCTCGGAGTGTAAACCAGGTATACACGCACTGGGTGACCGGTCACCTTGACGCCATACGAGATGGGTTCCATGCACAAAGCGACCAGCTGTCGGGGATGTACATAGGCGCATCGCTGCCAAGTACGTTCGGTATACGACAACAACGAGTCGCCGATTATGTCCTAGCACAATAAGCCAGACGCCTCGGCATTGCAGCATCATCAAATCATATCTGACCTTAGAGCATAGTAATCCACACGAATCCCACGACCTTCACCATTGACGTGAACGTTTGAACCACGAGAAAGATGATCAGTCTCCCGAGTCGCGCTGGGGCCCCGACTGGCATCGACGAATTGCGGTCCATCATGTTCAATACATCGAGGTCGTGCCCTATCGGCAGGGTGTGCACTGCCCACAGGACTCGTGTTTGTGAAACTGGAGATAGTGCCAGTGCTGAGGTGCCAGAGAAGATAACGCAGAGAAAGGTACTTACGTGAGCGAAGCCTGCAACCGCCTCTCCCGTAGGTAGACTATAAAGCGACCTTTTCAAGTGGGGGAGGACGGTCACATATCATTGAGACAATGTTAGTGCTCTTGTTCATCGCGATGACTTCGCCCGTTCCGATTGCAGGTCCTTGAGCGAGTCGTACTTAGTCGAGTCCTAGTGTCCGTTGCAGACCATAAAAGCCGACAAGCGTCTATTATGGTCGAGTCCATCCTGACGTACGATATGAGTCTCCGGATAGACTAGAGTTCTCAAATCAACTCACAGTACCTCCTCACACCGCTTGATAGGCAGAACAGGGACGGAACTTCTGCTGGCAGGAATAATTCCGAGAAGCTTGTACCACCTGTGTACCACCCACTGATCAAATCGCCACAGTGCTTCTTCAAGAGGTCCTTGAGCGGAACACCCATCTCCTCAGCTCCTAGACGACACAGAGGTTATTCACATGCCAGCTGATGCAGTACAGCTTCGTACCCCGGTTCCGTGGGCGGCCAAAGCCCGCAAACCACTCTGAGCCGTGCCTGTACATACTAGATGGTTGGCGCTGGCACTACAACGGTCTCGACGTTCGCCAGCCTCCTGTGGTCGGACAGCTTGCCAAGCCGACGTCCGCGGGGAAAGTAGTAGTACTACTACCTTTGGCGGCTCTTCTGGTCTGTGACGGAGACAAAACAGAGACGTGGAGGTCCTGGTCCAGGCCGCGACAGTCCGTACCGGCGGTGGATACCGGGCCGAGGCCCGAGGATCCCTGAGACTGGGTCAATCGACTCGAAACATGCACTCGCAGCATCTATATACGTTCGCGTCGACATGCTTTGCTTTTGTATCACCCATCGTGAACGGCGTACAGGCGGTGTCCTACCAAACACTTTACATGGTACGTAGCTGATATCGCTGCTGAGGAAGACAGGTTGGCAGAGCTCAGGCTCGAGGGAGGCCCGGGGACATTCTTACAAGCTGTACATATCTGCTCGACTCGGACGGAGGACACCATAGCTCCAGGTCTCAAGTCACTTCATACGGAATGGATGGCGGCAGGCTATCTCGTCACTGAGGCTGTGGCCGGACTGCCGCCGTTCGAGTGTCGTGGATCTCGGTGTCATCCCCCTGACTCGGAAAAGGCATCGTACGTACCAACCCACTAGTATTATATGGCTGATCGGGTACGCAGCCCCAGTCTGCTCATGTTCGTTCTTCGTAAAGGCAGAGGTATGCACTCTCACCATCGACCGCAAACGCATATTGCTAAGGCGACTGTCAGTAGCAGCCATATGTAGCCTGGCAATCGAGATCGGATGATCTGGATTGCCTCTCTGTGGTTCTTACGCTCGAGTTCTGTAGCCTGAACTCCTGCACTGGGCATGTATCAAGGGACCGGGCGTATTCGGAGCGCCACTATATTGGACAACCCGCCGTGCTGACATTATTCGGATCCTCTTCAGTGCTGGCCTAGGAATGGAAACGCGAGGTCTTCCACCGCAGACTCAGTGTGGTCAACTTAGGTGCGATTTGAAGGATCCGCTCTACCTTAGCTCTACCGCAAGGTTCGTCTCAAATCAATATATGGTCAGGCAATGTCTGAATTGGATTTCTTGACTCCAGGCACATCTCGTCCGACGTCAGACTGTCACACAGCACTCATGAGGTCGGACAGGTGTTATCGTAAGTCCACCGCTGGGTCACATCTGTTATTCTCGAGTCAACCTAACATAAGCATGTAACATATCGAGGATAGCGAAGCTGTCACGCCATGCACCCGCGGCAGTGCACCGCCATACCGACATGTATATAGGGCACAACTCTACTCTATGTTCAAGGTATCAACGTTCTGCCACATACCACGTCCCGCCGAAGTCCCATTGGTACCGCCACACGATGGGGGCGCTCCCTATAGCAGAGGCGCAGCTGGTCGCGCTCTTCATGCAAAGTGTAGCCTACGGCGTCCACTTGGTGACGTTCGCTATCTGCATATACACCTGGTTCCGTCGTTCGAGCAACTCCCGGACATCGGCGTCCACGATTTGGTTGTGTGTCGCCATCGCCTTCTTCGTCATCGGCACTTGCGACGTCTCCTTCAACTTGTACCACAATCTCATGGCGTTCGTCCTCCCTGCTACAGCGTCCTCTGGCGCGAAGACTGTTTTTGACGATGCGGGCAATTGGGTAAACGTGATGCGCGTACGTAGTGCATTTGGCCAGCGTGTTTTGTGTGACTAATGCAAAGTTCACTTCACAGAGTGTTTGGTTCTATATGAATGCTGCCCTCTCCGACGCAGCCTTGGTAAGGATAAAGTTGGGAAATACGTACATCAACGTGTATTCACTCTTGCGTATCTAGATTTACCGGTGCTGGATGGTGTATGCCAATTCACGCCATCGGGCGATAGTCGGAATAGTACCTCTAGTACTCTGGCTCGCATGCATAGCCTTTGCCGTCACGATTTTGTACTACCTGAGCACTGTGGGTGCGGATACCACTATACCCATGATCCCGCAACTGCAACCCTTCCTATACTCGTTCTATGTGACGACACTTGTGTTGAATCTCCTCACGACCGGTGCGTTGTATTCCAGGTTCCGACGTATGTCAAATGTGTCTCTGACGCTGTTGCATCGTCGGTCGCAGGTCTAATCATCGTCAGACTGTGGAAGATTCATAGGCGGACTTCAGCAGACTTCGCACAGACCTGGCGCGTTCGAAGTCCGAGTCGACTCAGCTTCGCGGATATCATCTTGATTATGGTCGAATCCGCGCTCCTGTACACCACGACCGTCGTGTTCTGCGTCGTCTTGGATCTTGCCAGGACAAATGTGTACTACGGGATCACCGATATCGTGAGTCCCCCACATCGGACGACTGTCGTACAGCTTTTGACATTCTGGTTTGCCATTCGCAGAGCCTCGAAGTCGCCGGTATCTCCTTCGACATGATCATCATCCGTATCTGGACCGGGGTGTCGACGGAGCAGACGCAGGCATTCGCGGCAACCCTCCCCACCCCGTCAAAATTGACAATGGAACGGATGGAACAGGCAGCCTCTGTTCACTCAGGCTCGACGGATCTGCGCGTGATCGATCTTGCGGTTTCTCGTGTCGAAGTGGTCAAGTGGCAAGGATCTGACGAGAACCCTGTCTGATGCTTGGCGACCATCGACTACGGTGCTGGTCAAGATCCCCTTCTGCGTGGCAGGCTATGAACTACTTTTGTAACTTATATCCCGAGAGGTGAGGGACATAAAACATGTATTATACGACGCTTACACGAGATGCTGCGGCTACCGAACATGAAACCACGATCATGTCGAACGCAGCAGAACCACACACCAGTCAATTCTGCCTTCGAATAGCCCCAGCTCTCCGCCGGTGAGCTTGTGGCGTCCTCTGCATCGAGGCCAAAGTCATTGAAGATTCATCAAGAGCCCATCGTTATGGCGGCTCACCGCAGTTCCACAGGGCCCGTCATACCCAGTGGTCATATCGAGGACAGTCGCCATACTCGTACCTGCGCTTCTAAAAGTGCCCATGTTGCCAGTCAAAGTGGTAGTGGTGTTCGGGAACCGTAGTCCTCTCTGTCCCGCGGTCGGGATGTTTTCCGTTGAAAAGTCGAACCTGACCACATTGATCCACGCAACGACGTTCGCGGCTTGGACTTTCCTGGGGATCTGCAAGCTGGTTATGGGTGACTGTCGTTGTCTTTTGCATCGATGCTCGTGTTGGCACCATCAACTCCTCACAACGTCTCCGTACTTCGCTTCTCTGCATCAGGGGTGTCACTCACAATACAGTGATAGGGGCGGAAGCCAGGTACAAAACAGTATAGATGAGGCTACAAATACTCTACAACATTTCGTTATGGTACTATACAATGATACGCTTCATAGCATTACACCAATGAGCAGGAAAGCAACAAATTACTCAACGAGGACGTCATTCAAACCTCGCGGCGTGCGTCGCAGTCGAACGTACTGACCGCCACTAACGCCGTCGCCGTCTAACAGACACTCAAGGCCAGTCCTTGCCATCTTCGATGCGAACGGTATGAAGGCTGACGACAATGGGGGACACAGCCCTACTGCGCTCCATCGTATGCACTTCCTGGGTATCTCTTCGCTCGTCGCGCCCTCGCCCCTGCGATTGTGCAAAGTGAGGGGTTTGCTCCGCCGTGACGCCACGCCAGATGCGTATGATGATGAGGTCGAATGTGATGCCCGCAAGCTCCACGCTCTGATAACAACAACGCAACAGTGTTAGCCGCTGTGAGACGTCCAAGAATGTCGACAGACTTACAAGGTCGCTGGTCCCGTAGTATGCGTTCGATCCCGCGAGCTCGACGATGATGCTAACCCCGACCGAGAGGGTATAGAGCAGTGCAGACTCGACGAATATTCGCATTGCACTTCTGATGCGGTCTGTGCTACACAAGCTGCTCTTGAAGAATGCAGTGGTCTGATGGTGTATGTCCCAGATGCGATATACGATCAAGCCTGGTTGTAGTCGCGTGAGTACATGAGCTGTCGGATATACGTCAGGATGAACGCACCTGTCGCTAAGATGTTCAACGCGAGGGTCAAAATGAAGTAAGCGACTAGGTATGGCCGGAGGCGGGTCGCGTCGGGTATCGAGGTCGACTCGTGAAGGGTGGAGAGGACTACGATGTCCATGACTGCGCAGACGATGGCCCCGAGGCAGAGCAGTATGGGTATGAAGAGGATGAACCAGTGGTGCTTCTTGAAGTCATACTGTTTGTAGACGATCCAGCAGCGAGCAGTCTGGTGCTGCGTTAGCACAAACAAAGAGACAACGGCGAGCAGGGTACTCACAAGGGCGATATCAGAGACCACGGCACTCGATCGAGCCCAGACGCTCTGAACGCTGGTGAGCATAGGGTGGCTTGCAAAGTGGTCATACTACTGACCCGCATGACGTCGACCCAGTTCGACATATCATTGAACTGATATTCTGCGCCGCCTTTCCCCGAGTAAAGCACGAAGGCCATGATGTTGTGGGCCAGGTTGAACGAGACATCGAGTGTCCCGATAGCGAATAGAATGACCGCAACAAACATCCATGGCCACGTCTTGGATGTTCCACGCGAGCGCCGAACCGTGAACCAGGTGTACATGCACTGCGCGAAGGTAACCACGTGGATGCCATACGAGACGGATTCCATGAACAGGGCGACCAGCTGGGCCTCTGTGATTGGAAACGCACGGCCAGAGTTGGGCATGGACGACATCGTAGGCTGGGTGCTTGAAGGGGACCAGTTTTCAATCGTGGAGAGCGTCGCTATCGCTCGCTGCGTCGTTTTTGTGCGGGGATAGGCTCTGCGGAGATGGCCCCAGTCCCGGGGCGCGCGCTGCCAGCATGCGATAGATAACTGTGGTTCCCTGCGAACACGTCAAGCTAGATATGGGCCTCCTGCACCTCACTAAACTTTGACTGATTGCATCCGCAGCGCATGTCGGCGTCTCCCGACAGAGAGGATACACGTGGACCTTGCAGAGTTCTGTCAGGAACGGAGATGTTCGCGTCGAGAGCAGGTCGTGTGCGCCTACTACATAGTACAAGTCTTGTGTCGGATGTGACTGAGCGGTTCCGAACCGACTGAACAAAATCAATTTGTTAGACAGCTCCCAAAGGCACTTGGTAGCTCCTCTTACCCTGATCCAGTTTCAGCTACCCACGACAACGGGCTTATCTCAGGAGGGAGGAGGTGTTCGAGTCACGGCGAGTGCTTGGTATCACCAAGCAGCCCCGGAGCAGCCCTGCAGGATGTTGAGATGATCATGAATGCGATATTAGACCGCTACCGACGTATGATGAAAGGGTGGCTCCTCGAACACTAATCAGTCGCTAGAAGTGCTCACCTGTCCTGGATTTCAGGGGTAGGCATATTGTATCGCTGCCAAGTACGTTCGCTCTTCGACAACAACAAGTCGCTGATTACGTCCTAGCTATACAGACAATTAGCCAAAATTAGCCAGACGCTTCGGCATTACAATCGTTCAATTGCCTGACCTCAGAGCATAACCCACACGACTCCCACCACCTTCACCATTGACGTGCACCACGAGAAAGATATGATCAGTATCCTGGCCAACAAGCAGGGCCGAGTCAAGGCATGTAATGGAATGTGTCGAATGGGCTTCGCGCAAGCCCCGGATACTATAGGTGGGCTGTGCGTGCGCCTCTAGTTCCTAATTCCTGACGTCCAGCGTCGAGCGCAGCCAACGCAACGTCGTCCGTGGGGTAGCCAAATCCAAACAAGACTGACATATGGCCACCGGAACTATATACATGCAGCGCTTGCATGCGTCCTTACTGTATCCCATTCTACCGCCGCCACCGTTCACTGCCGCACGGGCGGCGCGACCTCCGGCAGGTTCGCGCCCATGTTGTCCGGGAGCGCCAGCGTCGGGTCCGTCTGGCTATTGAGACGACCACCAAAGAGCACAGTCCCGTTCTCCGCGCGGAACTGCTCGATGCGCTTCTCGACTTCTGGGCGGAAGTGACGCATGAGGCCTTGAATCGGCCATGCCGCGGCGTCGCCCAACGCACAGATCGTGCGGCCCTCGACCTGCTTGGTGAGCTCGAGCAGCATGTCAATCTCGCGCTGGTGACCCCGGCCCTCGACGAAGCGGTCCATCATGTTCATCATCCAGGTCGTGCCCTCTCGGCAGGGCGTACACTGCCCGCAGGACTCGTGTTTGTAAAACTAGGGACAATGCTGGATCAACCGAAGAAGATAACGCAGAAGAAGGTACTTACGTGAGCGAAGCGTGCAATCGCCTTGACAATGTCAGTGCTCTTGTTCATCACAATGACCGCACCCGTTCCGAGGCCCGATTGTAGGTCCTTGAGCGAGTCGTAGTCCATCCTGACGTACAACATGAGTCTCCGGCTGGACTCAAGTTCACATGTCAACTCACAGTGCCTCCTCGCACTGCTTGATAGGCAGAACAGGGACGGAGCTGCCGCCAGGAATAATTCCGAGAAGGTTGTCCCACCCGCCAATCACGCCACCACAGTGCTTCTCGACGAGGTCCTTGAGCGGGATACTCATCTCCTCTTCAACCACACAAGGGTTGTTCACATGCCCGCTGATGCAGAACAGCTTCGTGCCCTGGTTCCGTGGGCGGCCAAAGCCCGCAAACCACGCTGATCCGCGCCTGCAGATAGTTGGCGCCACCGCGACGGTCTCGACGTTCGCCACAGTGGTCGGACAGCCAAACAAGCCGACGTCCGCAGGGAAAGGCGGCTTGAGGCGCGGCTTGCCTTGCTTGCCCTCGATCGACTCAATGAGCGCCGTCTCCTCACCGCAAATGTAAGCACCCGCGCCACGGTGCAGGTACACGTCGAAAGCATATCCACTTCCGCAGGCGTTCTTGCCGAGAAGGCCCGCGGCATACGCCTCGCTGATGGCCTGCTGTACGTGAGACGCCTCTTGGAAGAACTCGCCACGGATGTAGATGTACGCCGCGGTCGCGTTCATCGCACGGCCAGCTACGAGACAGCCCTCGATGAGCTTGTGTGGGTCACCGCGCAAGATCTCTCTGTCCTTGCATGTCCCCGGCTCTCCTTCATCAGCGTTGACGACGAGGTAGCGGGGTCTAGCAGAGGTCAGCTTGATCTATAAGCAGGGACATAGGGAACGGACCGTGGATCTTTCTCCCATCCAGGCTTGTTCATGAAACTCCATTTCAATCCACTGGGGAACCCAGCCCCTCCACGACCCCTGAGACCGGAGTCCTTGATGGTCTGGATAATCCACGAGTCACCCTTCAGAACGATATCCTTCGTTTTGTGCCAGTCACCCCGAGCCTGGATAGAATGGGGTTAACAGAGGGGTAGCCGGGCAGATTTGAACGACCTCACCTGTGCGCCCTTCAATCCGTGATCATGTCTGCAGTTCGCATTAGTGAAAATGCGGTCTTGGTCCTTCAGGCCCCCGTATCGCCTCGGCGGGGGGTCCTGCACCGTAGCGAACGACCGCCGCAAGTTGAGCTTCGCCCGGAAGGGCCTCGCTATTTCTGTGAAAGACATTGAAAATAATGTTAACACTGATTGCATGCGGTCAGAAATGGAGGAGACAGCGACGCACGCGAGGAGGACGATGCTCTGAGCATCGTCGTGGTCGATGAGCAAAGGGTGTCTGGCGATTGGCCCAGCCGCCGCCGTATGACGGGCCAGCGACCGCGAGCGCTTACTGATCGTACCCGGGCAACCCCGAGTTCCGCCACCCTATTTTCCCGGCACGTGCGATTCCCGACGCGCGACCGGCCCGGGCAACGCGTCGACATGGTCCGGTCGAGTCGTCGAATTGGAATCTCCAGTCAAGCAAGTCTGCAAGTTGACTCTGACCGGAACGATTGCTGTGTCGCCTGCCTGATTGCCCAGTTGTAAGTAATTGATCTATAGCAGTATATAGATATGATGGATCTTCATGCCGATTGATCATATATCTGCGTTCGATGAATAGTTCGAGTCGCTGTAAGCTGGTGTACAAACTCTTCCATTTGACACCTGGCATTGTACATGTGGTGACACTGCAAGACATGTATTTGGTGGGGAATAATCAGGTCATTTTCATTCGTATGCTGCTGATACCCAAGATATGTTCGTATGACATTCTCGCGCGAACTCATATGCGCAGCGGCTTCATGCCGCATCGCGTGGAGACCATGAAGGATTGTTCACAGCGATCGGTCCTACGCCTCCTTCGATCACATCGTCGACGACGAGGTCGAGAGTGGGAGCCACAGCCTCGTCCTCCAATGCCCACAACGCGACAGCAATAGTGCTAATCGCAACGGTCAACAACGTCCTATGAAAGCTGCGGCGCACTTACTTCGTCCCTTGGTAGTTCAGAATGCCCTGAGGGACCGGGTACTTCGTCTGGGGCCCGATGTTGGCAACGCGCTGCCAATGATATTGAGACAACGCATGACTCGGCTATTCATCCGGACTTACCTTGCCGTAGTTCCACCCATTGACAAACAGGAGCGCCCGGTACGTTTGATTAGTGGTGTCGAACTGGAACGAGATCAACGTGTCCGTCTCCTCGGGAATGGAGAGGTCGAACGTCGTGACGAAGAAGCCGACACCTGGCCCGCTAGACGGGAGGCCCTCGGACAAGTTCCGCGCGGTCCAGTCGGACGTGTCATATCCTGGGAGGTGCCAGCCCTGGCGTTCGCCGTACAAGCCGCCCTCGTTGAGCACTCCACGGAGTTTGTCCGGATAGCTGCGAGAGTGGTCAGTTGACGAGTCATCAGGAACATCAAGGCACTCACTCTGTGTAACCACCGAGCTTGCCCTGAACGCGCCATTCGGTGAAGTTTCCGGCGTTGAGCTGGTAGCCAGGGATACCGCGGGGCGACTTTTCTGCGTAACAAAAGAGATTTTAGGTTCACATCGACACCAGCGACCAGGCGAATAGATGAAACACCATTAGGGGACTCATCGTTGCCTGATCCATCCTGCGTGCATTCTCAGTTCGTTGATATTCCAGAACACTCTCCCTCACTCACCTGTATGACAGTGATCACATTGTCCTGCCCGATGAGCACGGAACCCGCCGGGAAGGCATAGACTTGAGTCGTCTGTTCATTTGGTATGCTCCATGTTGAGTCGAGGAACTGGCCGTTCAACCAGACAGATCCGGCGAAACCTGTAGGTATTATTTCAGCGTGCGATGCGTTCCGGATAATCTGAACCATCACCTTGTCCACCATTGATGGTGAGGTTGACGGACTTCGACGACTCGGTGCCGTTGAAATGGCCCCGCCAGAGAACAATGTTCTCACAGCTGCAAACAGAGGTGCGTCAGCGTCCACCATGCAGCCTTCATGATTGACTCACAAGCCGTAGTCACAGCCTAATAATGCGCGATCAGCACGGTTTGGTCTGGTATGAACTTCTAGCGCTCACCAAACAGTATCCGACCGTCACCGTACAGGTAACCCGGGATGTTCGTCGTCGTGTGGTTCGCAACCGTCCACTCCGCGTCCGAGTAGTTGGCAGACACCTCCGGCAGGCTGTCTGCGTACTTCCACCCTGTCAAGGCGGGCACGCTGATCGAGCTCAACGAAGTGCTTGTTTGGAGATAACCGCTCAGTATACCACCCGTCGACGTCAGCGAAGCCGTCTGGACCTCAGCACCGTTCCAGGTCACAGACGTCACGTCCTCCGGTGCCACGACCGTGAGCATCACGCTCTGGTTCAGGTCGCCCCGGAGAGCAAGTTGTCCCGCGGAAATGCTGGCGTTGCGGACGAGGTATGGCCCACCGACGAGCACGGACTCGTTCGACCCGAATTGCCAGTAGTTGTTGAATGTAGCGGCGGTTGCAGACGGAATGACGGGTGCCCAGAATGTAGCGGCGGTAACGGAGTCAGCGTATAGCACGAGCTGTGAGGCGGACTCGAAGACAGTCACTACGCCCTGAATGCCCGACAGCAGCGTGACCGTAACGGGGCCAGTGCTGGCGTCCCCGGAGAACGACGCTTCGGACGCATTCGCGCGTGTGCCGTTGCCAGACAGTGTCAGGGCCACCTCGCTTTCCTGATTGGGGTCGCCGTACAAGAACAGGACATCGCGACTGCCGATGGTGCTGGCATACAAGATGCTGGCCGTCGAGTAGAGCACCTGCGAGTCGGCACCGTATGAGTAGTCTGTCACGATGATCTTGCTCTGCCTGCCGTCGAGCGCAATGGACGAGATCGTTTGCGGAATAGACAGCGTCCCGGCAGATGTAGGGGCGGAGATACGGAATGTGACGTTCGCGCTAAACCAGATTCAGCAACCTGCAGCGTTTGGCAGACACCGAATGCTTACAGAGAGCTGGAGTTATCCTGGCGCGCGATGAAGAACCCTGACCCCGTATCGGGGTTGCGCAGGTAGGTCACATAGACCCCTGTCCCGTTGACGGTCACATCGGGAATCGTCGTACTCGTATCGCCCACCCAGTCGGTCTTGTAGAACTCGGGCGAGCTTCGCAGGAAGAGCCCTTGTCGCTTGAGTTCATCGTACTTGTCCGACAGGGCCCGGTTCTCGCGAATAGGAGAACCGTAGTCGTAGCTAGACGGACGAGCCTGTCAGTCATGGTTCTATCTAGTCCATCGTCTGCACCGTACCTTGTGTAAACTCCTGGGTAAGGCAACCCCGCCCAGCTTGTTCCACTGTGGTTATTAGTGTCAGTAAGGGAGTCGTGGGTCGATAGCTCGGATGAATACCGACCCGTAGATCATATAGAACGAGATGAGTTTCACGTTAGACGCCCAGTTTTGCTTGTAGAACACGTCCATGAAGTCGGGGCCCGTCAACGTCTCGCACGCATTATATCCAGGTCCACCCCACGGGTCAAAGGAGCCACCTATTGCATGCAAAATGTCAGGACTAACATACGTTAAGGAGAGACCTGACGCACCTTGGAACTCAGGCATATACCAAGGCTCGCCGGGGTTAGTCGTCTCGTGGTATGAATGGTAGTTAGTTACAACGGGGCTCCAAACGTAAGGGTTTGAACAATCGAAGCCTTGAGGATATGAATCCTACGAATGTGCAGTGTGTGAGCGCAAGCAAGCAATCGCCCACTCAGCCGAGCATACCAGTCCGTAAATGTTGACCGCGCCAGTTCCGTTCACGAAGTTCTTCCCTTCTCCAGGGTCGTTGTAGGTCCTGATACCACAGTGAGATATTATAACCACAGAAAATCGCATGCGAGTTGGCTCACAAAGGGATGACGATACCAGCATCGCGGTAAGCGGACTCCAGCTCTTCGAAGTAGACACCCGTTTCCGGCGATTGATAATATTCATTGTCTAGCGAGAATTCAGTGTTCTACGCCTCACATCCCCGCAGAAATAAGCCTCACCGACTTGGATCACTGAGCGACATTCAGCACACTGTTTTGTCATGGAAGCATGCTTACAGACTCACCCAGGATCGGGCCACCATCGGTAACTTCGTTGCCAATGACGCTAGCAGCGACTTCTCCGATGTAAGGCGTCCACGCATCGTAGTAGTCCGTAGCGTTTGTTCGCAGCGTTCCGGCCACCTCGCTGGTCGCCCAGAGAGCGATACCTCCAGCAGTGGTTTCCGCGTTGATCTACAGCAAGTTAGCTTGAGCATACCAGTGTGTGCGTCATTGCTCACGTATGGGCCTATACAACGAGACGTCAGAGAAATTATACACATAAGTTGATCACAATACGTACCAGGTCGAAGAGTGATGAAGAGACCCGCTTGCTTGGCAGCATCGTAGATGGGTTGCAAAGCTCGCCAATCATCAAAGTCGAGCACCCCAGGAGCAGGATTCGTCAATGCCCCTGGACAGCGAAACGATGTGAGCTAACACCCATCTTGGCAGCCACATACAATCAAGACGTACAATGTATATACACACTGGCACCATTCAGCCCTGCTGCCGCCATTTTCTGGAAGATGTCGAGCCACAAGTCGGGCACCGGAAGACGCCAGGTATGGAATTCCCCAAAGCTGTGACCAAATGTCAGCATGAGTACCCACTGATCATGTCGCGACTCACTAAAGGAACATGCGCTGATCGTTGAGGAAGACTGTGTAGTTGTCCCATTGTACGGCGTCGGTGTAGTTGTCAGACTGGCGCGGAGGGTCTGCGCGAGCGACGATATCCTGGAAGACCTCAGCATCGCGCAGCTCCACTGCACTCGAGCTCTTAGTCAAAGGCCCGGTCAAAACAACTAGCACGAGCGATAGCAATGCGGGCAAAGCCCACGATGAGAGCCGTTGCCACAGCATTCTGGCGGGTGTCCGGTCCTCGCCTCCCGTAGGTAGCTTGTTTTTATGGTGTTCCCACTTGATCTGGTCATCTACATATGACGGCAACGCATGCTTCCGGGAGAACCGTGGGGTCATCGTTGGCAGCGGTCCGGAATGTGCCCAGCCTAGTACCGCGGCGAATGATTTCAACGTCGTTCAGTGGCTCGACATACAAGTTCGTGGTAAGTCGCCGCACCTTGAACCTGGTCAGTTTCCCAATGAACTATGGCCTAGCCTGTCAGTACTCAGTCGCGAATTCAGATGTCAATAGAAACAGATAGCCTCATCGCAGCCAAGCTGGGAGCGTGGGCTTTCTGAGATGAGGATCGCGCGTCCGACGGAGCGGACGGTGCTTGGGCGGTCCATGATGCATTTCGGGCGAGATGGCTTCCAACAACAGAAGCCGCCGGCAACACGTCCCCGCATGTGATGCCGCGCCTGACCGACCTGACCGGTGACCGGTGACCACTGCCTGATCCTCCTCACTGAGTACTGTTCATACTTAAATAATCTGCATTCTGACATCCTGACATATCACGCCAACAGCGGACCGCGTCGTAAACCGTTTAGGACGAATGCTGCAGGGATTCATGGCAGTCAAACGACACGTCAAGTGACACGACAATGCCGCTCAAAGGCGCAAGGACTTCCTAAGTAAAAGATGGCACTACTCGGAGGCGCGCTGAATGGTTCGACTACCTTCCTATATCTGCCAATATCTGTGAAGTAGCTCAGTGCCCCCAAATAAACAGGCTGACGTACCGAACGAGAACCCGAGACAGATGCAGTCGACGGTGAACTAGCAAATTCAATGAGAATAATACCACGTCCTGGTCAGATGACAGGCGGCAACAGTCACGGTGTTTCCGCTAGTCTCTGTACATGCGAACGAGATTAACTTTGAGGCTCACTCGTTGGGAAAATCTTGCCAAAGAGCTTGCACGGGCTACCATTATCCAGTAAACTTCCCTCAGTCGGCTCCACCATTCAGTGTAGCCCATCAACCACACAACATGTCTAGACATGCCGAGTCTGATGCATGATGCCTAGCAGCCCAGTCGTACTATGTATGCGCGATGAGCGTCCTTCAAGTTCACTGGCACTTTCCGAATCAACGAGAAACACGCGAAGCGGCCACTCACAAAGCGACCCCGGGCCTGCGGCTCTGGGCTCCGGCTCCCACAGACGTGAGTGTACGAATCAAGTGTCCAAAGCACGAGTGATGTCCGGATTCCGGAGTGACTGACCACGAGTGCATGCCATTGAGACCTGGATCAGGGACTTAAGTTTAGCAGCGACGGCGAGTCGTACTTGGCGAATAGCTATGGCTAGGTGAGTCGAAGACAAGGAGGCATACCAGTCAGATCGATTCGAGAACGCAGTCTACGACTGCACATTTCTTCTCCTCCAGGACCACTCTGATCGCCTCCGAGAAGGCGACGGGTAGATCCGACGCACCCTCAACCCGACGGCCCCAGGCGTCCCCAGCAGCAACAGCGATCTGGGAATAATTCGGCGGCTTCGGCCCAAAGCTTGTGGTAAGACGCTGGCCTGAAGCCTTCGCGCCGTGTCCTCGTGGGTGAACGACTGTCATTGACCGTCCAGGAGACTAGCATGGAGCGTTAGCCAGTGCAACTCACGCAACATGGGTTCGACGCACCAGCCATCCGCCATTGTTCAGCACGATCGTCAAGAACGGCTGGTGCATAGTCAGGTAAGCAGCGACGTGCTCGCACATCAAGAGGCACGTACCGTCTCGTACCGGCTTGCGATCCAGTACGCAGTACTCGGTGCCCCAAACAAGAAGTCCCCGTCGCCTACAATTGCGACGATGATGTCATATTGCTTCTGAGCAACGACACTCCCCATGTGCGCACCAATCGCCCCGCCGAGAGCGTATCCAAGGCTGGACCCTCCTGACATGAGCATGCTGCCGGGGGCGTTGGGCTGAATATGGTTCCAGATGAAGCCAGCGTTGCTGATCCCTTCATTCAACCATAGGACGGTTTGGCCTTTGCTAGGCGTATGTTCGTGTACCGCAGACCGAAGCGCGCCCAGGAGGTAGGGAATTGTCGGCAGCGTCGTACCAGGGGTAAGAGCCCGTTCAGCAGTATCGAGGTCGGTGGTCCAGGCGGTATGCAACGATTCCAAGCGTTGTGCGCGCCCAGCGACTATCGCACGCGAAGGCTCGTCAAGCTTCCGCCCAGCAGCCTCCAGGAGCTGCCCGAGCGCTACCTCCGCATCCGTCTTACAGACCATCTCCGCGTCGACGTGGGTGTATCCCACGCTCTGCTTCAGCGGATCCGCGTCGATGACAAACACGCGTGCGCCACGTTTAGGTCGCGTACCCGTGACGGGCATCCATGGGATATCCGCTTCCAGGATTACGACGACATCGGCGTCCTTGAGAAAGGCGGTGCGGCCGTCCCACGAAGAGCCGACCAAGAAGGGGTGCGAGTGCGGGATGCAGAGGGCGGAAGGGCATGACGTGACGATCGCGACGGATAGCGTGTTTGAGAGGGAGGAGAGGAGGGGTACTGCGTTGGGATTGCGTCCGACGTTCCCTGTGATGATGAGAGGGAATTCGGCATGTATGAGAGCAGACACAATGGTGTCGACAGCTGACGGCGCGAGACCAGGTGGTGTGATGGGCGGCCAGCTAGCGACATCGACGCCTTGCTGTACAATGGAGGCATCGAGTTCTTCCTCCAGTGTTTCACGTCTCGCCCAAAGATATACAGGGCCCTTTGGATCACTCTGCGCACTATCAGTATTCACGTATCGTTAACGTACTACATTGATGCTTAATCAGAGGTCGGCACGTACAACTGCAAAGCCCGCATAATTGTCTTCGCAGCGCTAACACCGCTGGATATTTGGGCGGTATATCGCATGTATTGTCGTACGATAGCAGCCTGATCCGGGATATCTAGAACGTTGAACGTGACTCAGAGACTCAAGACGCAGCTCATAGATGGAAGTTCCAACCTTGGATCCACAACGGCCACTCAGTACGTGAGCCTTTTAGTTCGCCCTCTATGGTGAATGGTGATGCTCCTGCGAATATCAGCACTGGTGTCTGACCACGATCGACATTGTGTACAGCACTGGCCAACGCCTGTCGAGATAGGAATTCTATTAGTCACAATTGCAGATTCAGGGGTAGTTCGACCCCTCGATCGAGAAGGCTCGATCGGACGGATGCAGCTCGACACGGTCAACGCGTCAACGAAGAGTCATATGGACCCACATTGCACTCGTGGTCCACTGTGTCGAATAGGCTAGCCATATTCCCAAGTCGTCAGAGACAGGAGGAGATACCTCACCTGTGTCCCTACGTCCACGTGTACAATCACTGCAGCTGGCAGCCCTGCGACTTGCGAATACCCATGCGCTGCGCAAAGCGCAACCATCTCGTTCGGGCATGTTACTATCTCCAACAAGCTCTTTCCTTCCTCCACGCGCTGCCTTTCGAGGTCCTCGAGTAACGCCGAGTGGTCGCTTCCCCAGTTGACAAATGCATGTGTGACACCTGCGTCGGCCAGGGTCTTCCAGAATACAGTTGCGGTGTTGTACATCGCCAGGCAGATCGGAAGAGACGTCGAGCTATCTGGAGGATTGTGTGGTGGGCGACCATGGCACGTATCGATAGCATTGCTTTTGAGTCTCTGACCTGCGTGTCCGGACGATTGGCTTCTACTGTCTGATGGGAGCGGTCATAAGCCCCCCGTTTGCTTCTAGTGTTGATGCAATTACGTTCAGCAGATGGGACAGAATGTCATACGGCAAGACGCCCCTACCGATTGCCTCGTGGGCGGTTGCAAGCACCATGATAGTCCTCCAGGCGCAGAGTCCTCCAAGCGCACGGCCGAAGTTTGTACGACTTGCTAGCAGCATCCTCGACGCTCGTTGCCCAACCGCGCGAACAACTTGGCATTTTGTATGCCAGAAATTCCCTGAACTGGCCAGTGCGATGAAGACTTATATAGACCAACAAGGGGCTGTGACTCCCATGTCTTCGCCCCCTCGTCGGACGTCAGCATCAGGCATTCCGCATACGTGGAGAAGTTCCGGAGGTAGCAGTCAGGCTTCACGGAGTCTTGAAAGACTTGGGCAGCACAGAGTCAAGTGCTCATAACATAGTGTACGCTATCCAGACATGACAGAAGCGACTGAAAAGCTGAGAAGGTTGATTTGGGCATGATGCAGCATGGATGGGCAGACCAAAAGCGGTCGAGAATAAGCGCCACGTTCAAGGCAAGCGCAGTAAGCGCCCGTTCATGTTCAAGTTGGAACGTTGACGTCGAGTCTTGGTCGAGTCGGTCGACTGTCGACTGTCGACCATGCTCGAGTGCGCGTCCAGGTCCATGTCGTCCGTCCTGTGTACCGATCTTGGTGTGGAAGTTCAAACGTTCACCGCTCACCGCTCACCTAACTCAATGATCGATCGTGGAGCTAACTTATGAACATGGGTTCCTCGCCCTCATACAAGTACACCGACGTTCAAGCAACCTCAAGCTCAAGGAGTCTGATGTAGGAGGCCCGATGAGTTGTCGCGAGTATTCACCCCACTGTACGTTGTTATCTACTTACGGGTGACCGTTACAGTCATTGCCAGTCAATTATCAAGTACTGCGAACATTTCGATTCCGGGACCCGACCTACCATGGCGACCTGTTATGCGACTTATATCTAACTGTGAGGACACTTTAGGCTACCGTCCGTGCGCTGTGTTTTCAGGTGACGTGCGCTTTCTTGAGCATTCAGTATCACCGAGTTACGCTGATCAGTAGGATGTGACTGCCTTGTCGACTAGCCTCACTTGCGTCGTCGTGACAATGTCCGGTGACTGGTTGACGCGTCGACTTGAATTGACGACTCTGACTCGAACGGTCGTAGTCTCGCCAGAACTTTCTCCTTTTGTGTCCACGATCTCCTCCTGTGGCTAGGTTGCATGCGCTAGAATAAATATGCCATGAGTGTGTTGATGACCGACAGAATATCGGCAATTGCGTGAGGTCCAACTCTCCCACAATGCTGCATACTTTGGCTGTGCATACTGCGATGGAACGGAAGAAGTATGGTGCTGAACATCTTCATCATGAAATATGCATGATGTTGCTGCAAGCGATGGACCTCGTTTCTCTGTACTTCAAGGTGCGAGAGTTCGTGTAGTTCGTGTAGTCGTATTGAATGCTCATCCTGATTTATGAACAGACTCCGATTTGAGGGTGTTCCTGTAAGGCCTTCTCCCCGAGAGGCTGTACCGGACCCGAGCGGCTGGATGCTTACTTACCGCGGGCAAGGCCAATGGTCCTATTGCACCAGCTATTGACTCGGCATGTAACGCCATTCGCCGGCAACATATTCCTGGGTGCCGTACCTCGTGGCCAGTAATCGGGAGGTAATACGGTGAGCCGTCTTTCACATTGGGAAACTCGTTTTGTGCTGAAAGCCTTCACGTTCAATGATCAGAGTCATCCTGACCAGCTTCGCGAAGGTCAGCACTGTGCGTCCTTGCACGAGCCCAGGACACTTATGCATGCCAAAACACGTTCTCATTCATTGAAATTTTTGGCTCGACAAACGTGGACAGGGTGCAGTCACACTGCGCATTCTACGAGGCGGTGACGACAGGCAATTTGGAAGCGGCCTCGTTCGCGATGGGCCCTCCGGATGAATACCACACGGGAAGAACATCTGGAAACCTGTCTCTTTTCATAGTTCTGCATCCGCACATCCAACCTTCAGCTGAAGTTTGCAACTAGACCTACGACTCACAGCCTACCTGAGGAGGTACTGCTTCATTAATTCATGTGTACGCGCTCTCATCGCCGGAACTGTAAGCTGTCTGTTTCTCGCACACAGCATTTTACAGCTAAGTACGTCGCCTCACGTAATCAAATGGAGCCGGCGGGACAGCAATAGAGAACAAGTAAGTCTCTTCAGCACTCCGACCTTCCATTCGCTCACCACATCGCCCAGACGCACACTTCCAGAGGCCCCCGGAGATATCTCGGGCTGCTTCCTACTACTCAGTGTGCCGACGCATTGGATGCAAGCTTATACGGCTGTCCTGCCGTTAATTAATAACCTAGTCCGACGATCAAGCTTCACATGTCAGCCTCCTTCTCCGCATACTGGGTAGGACCGACGTGACCCTCAGTACTGACTCCTTGTATGCGCCTGCAACAATCCAGCCTCTTCTGGAACTCTTCGAGTGCTATATCGCGTACAGCATTCATAGACACTCCCACCACTTGGCCCTGCAATGACTCGCGGAGCGGTCGCATGTCCAAGAACGTGCTCCCGGGAGTACTATACAGACTCGCGGCGGAACGTTCCTGACGGTATAAAAGGAGCTCAGAGTCTGCGACTTACAGCCAGTCTCCTCGGACAACAGCAAGACTTCACCGAAAATGCAGCTCCGTACTCCATTCGTCCTCGCAGCCGTTGCGCTCGGTGCCCGTGCCGCGACTGTCTTGACGGGTCAGTACTCCTGCGCCACCTCGGGCAACTACGAGCTCTGCAACGACCAGTGGGGCTCCGGTAAGCATGTATACCATGGCGTGAATCCGTCGCGAAACTCAATGTTGTGTTGACTCAGGCGACGGTACCGGCTCGCAGAACTCCACTTTGGAGAGCACCAGTGGGAACAGCATCACCTGGTCCACGACCTACACCTGGGCGGACAACGAGAACGACGTCAAGACTTGTCAGTGGGCTCTCTTCCGCACGACCTGCCATGTGTTGTTACTCACACGTTGTGGTAGACGCCAATGTCCAGCCGACGTCCGGTGTCAGTGGCGTAACTGTAAGTCGAGATCATGCGACTGCCTCTAAATTATCACTGACTCTGTCCGCATTGCAGCTGGCGGATATTACTTCCGCTCCCACCACCTACAACTGGGAGTACACGTCTCAGTCTTCCGGCCTAAGGGCCGACGTCTCGTGAGTGAATCGACAATAAAAATAGATAATTCAGTCTCAACCTGCTCCTTTTAGGTACGACATCTGGACTGGAACCTCCGCTGGGGACCCGGCCTCCAGCACTTCTAGCTACGAGATGTACGTTTTGAAACTGCACCAGCTCAACTATAGCTGACACTCTCGTTACGACGCGTTATCTCAGCATGATCTGGCTCTCTGGCGAGGGGGGGTGCGTGCATTTGCAATTTTAGGGAAACTCTTCCTGATCGATCTGGTCTTCAGCATTGAACCTGTCGGTTCCCAAATCGACTCCGGCATCACAGTCGCTGGCAACACCTGGAACCTCTGGTCCGGCCCCAACTCCAACTGGCAGACCATCTCGTTCGTCTCCGCGAACGGCAACATCAACAGTTTCACCGCGGACATCAACGACTTCTTCCGTACGTCTTGATTTCCGATACGTCCACCGCACTGGCTCTGACCTGATTCTCCCGCCTCCCGCAGAGTACCTCGAGGAGAACCAGGGAGTGGACACTTCCCAGGTATGTCACTCGTGCAAAACGTTGAAAAGGGAGTTGAAGACGTTGATTTTGTTGTACAGGTCCTGCAGGCCATTCAGGCCGGAACCGAGGCATTCACCGGTACCGCGACGCTCACGGTCTCCGACTTCAGCGTCACTGTTAACACGTAAGAGCGGTCTCGCGCGCAGAAGCATAATGTCTGGGGTGGTGTGTCAATATCACAGGGGAGTGTTCGTGCGATAGTGTCGCTGTCGTAGTGTCATTCCGCCTGCTGAATAGAACCATCCGTATCGTTGACTATGAATCTAACCAACCGGACCCGACCAACTCTTAGTGCGCCACTACAACAAAATGTGAATAAATGATGCATAAGGATATGACGCACGATACAGGTATAAATAGAGGATGCAGTACAACACCGATTCAGGATCCGGTGACGACGAAGACGAAGTACTAGTACCAGCGTCCGGGGTATACAACATACTGAAAGATCGTAAGGCCACAAGCCGGCAAGGAGTCGTGTCGTAGTCGTTCAATAGGTCGTTCATACATAAAGGAACAATAAGTTATACGGGCTTTGTACAGATTAGTCCACGTTGTTAGCTGTTGAACGTTCAAAATTCGACTCACCAGAGAAAGATGTATACTCCTCTCAAACCATCGTCGCAGAGTTCCCGGTTTCCAGATGGACCTCGAAGGTGCTGATATCTGAACTCTCTTGCCACGGTGCCTTGTGAGGAGCCATCGGCGACCGAGTCATCGAATCGGCGAAGGCACGAGTTTGTTCCGTAGAGACACCTTTCCAAATGCGAATAATAATGAGATCAAACGTAAAGCCCGCAAGTTGCACGCTCTACAACCGACGCTTTCTCAGTACGAACGAAGTCAGAGGAGGCATGCTACGTACGATATCGGTTGAGGGATAGTATCCATTTGACTGGACCATCTCCATGATGACGCTGACCGCGACAGACAGCGTGTAAAGGAGGGCAGATTCAATGAAAATGCGGATCATTCCTTTGAGTCTGTCTCGTTTCCGCGAGCGTAATTTGAAGTACTCGGAGGTCAGCTTGCGTGTCTTCCAGAGCGGGTACACAATCATGCCTGCAATTCACAGCCTTGAGTCAACGCGCACTAGGGTAAAGAGTGATCCGTACCTGTGGTGACGACGTTCAAGGCTAGCGTTAACGAGAAATAGGCATACAGCCATGGGCGCATCTGTGTCGCCAAAGGGATTGACGTATACAGATGGAGGGTGCACAGATAAAAGACGTCCATGACAGCGCAGGCTGCCACGCCGAGCCAAATCAAAATCGGGAGCGCCACGACAGACCACCGCTGCGTGGAGACACTGTAGACGACCCAACAGCGGTATATCTGAACATACTCAGAATGACTCAGGCTCATGAAGATGAGCGGCATACCAAAGCAGCGTCGGAAATCAATGCACAAAGACGCGCCCAAACACTCTTGTAGAGGTCAGCTTTGCTAAACAGTCATGACGAGAACAGAATGTCACTCACTCGCATGACATTGACCCAATTAGAGAGCTTTTCGAATTCACCCTTTGGGCCGCCAGGGCCGGTGTACAAGATGAAGGCAATGATGTTGTGGTACAAGTTGAAGGACACATCGAGCGTCCCGACAATAAGGAGGGCAATGGCGATAGACATCCATGGCCATGATCTCGCTGACTTTGAGGCTTTTGAGCGATGGATCCAGGAGTACATGCAGATTGCGAACGTCACCACATGCATTCCGTACGCGATGCTTTCCGCGAAGAGGGCGACAAGCTGGGCCTCCGTGATGGGGAATGCGGGCGCCATCGTCGCGCACAGCGAGGGGCAGTGGAAAAGAGAGCCATAGATCTCAGCCACGCCCGTAGGTATTTGTATCGGCTGTGGCCCGCATCACGCGCGTCTCTGTCTCAGGGCGTCCGGACGAAATCATCATCACTGATCATGACAGCCCGAGATATTCAGTTATAACGGGACTAAGTCCTTGTGCCATGTCCCCCTCCGACTGCTCTGGACCCGTAATACCCACTCACTGACTGCGGTCCAGGCCAAGGGAATGGACCTGTCGCAATGAAGACAATGTTGGTCACCTATGCCACCAATGAGAGACACGAGAACGTGCCGCGCCGACACCGAATCAATTGAATAGCAAGTACTGCATTCGTGATCATATGAAACACTTGGTGATTTCCTGCAGCCTGGCTCCGAAAGCCTCAGGAGGCCTCAGCGGTATACGAGAGTACATAAGTAGTGAAGGGATTCGGAACGGCCGTTCCAAACTTCTTCCGAGCTTGCAATTAATCAAGGCTCAAAATACGGTGGCTCCAGCACCGCCACAACGAATTCATGCACCGTGACGATCATCTACAGTCATCCGCTAGCGAGGTCCGATAGACAGATGCGGCATACGTCCTCCATCAGCAAACGATGGTACGTATACGGCGCGGATGAAATCTTTGGCGTGAGCGACCTCGAGTTGTAGCACTGGATCGTTCTGGTGCGGCCCAACAGCACCAAGTCACGTTAGCAAGCAAGACGTCGATTTCAGCGCGGATGAGTCCTTGACGGTGTCTCATGCGGTCGCCAGGCCAATGGGTGGGTTCCTTTTCGTGAGCCTTGCGATCATGACATGCGTATAGTAGATCCACAGACGGATGCTCATCTCCGAGCACAGCCCCCACGTCAACGCAGATAGACAGGTGGTTCCAGGAACAGTCATGACATAGCGGGAATGAAGGTAGGCACGAAGCTAAAACAGTTCAGTGCAGCATTGATAAGAGCGCTAGTCTGTAGGGCTTCTATGTCGCTCGATCGGAGTCAGACATCGACATAGTTCGACGAGGACTGCGAATACCTGTTGCGGCCCCATTTATGAACCGCTTCATGCTCGGACTTTTCTTTTGGGCCGAGGGCTCGCGGGATCGAATCGCAACAGCCTTTACATCGCCAATGCAGACAACAGAAGTCCAAGACGGCGCATTTCACGCCGTGGCTATGAACCGCGGGGAGATGTCATCAACTCTGGCATCGAGACTCGACGGGCTCTGATCAGACATCTCAGTCGGGACTACATAGTGGCACATCGCATCGGCGAACATACCTGGCCTTCGCGACGCCCACCCTTCCAAACGAGTCGCCGCCATTGCAAGACCATGGCAGCATGCGCTCCCGGCTTGTACCTGCCACGGGCTCGAGACCCAGGTTCTCCATGCGTGTGGAGAGTGATGTGCTGTGCCAGTACTGAAGTTCGGACTGGCGCGTATGCGCAGAGGACTGGATCTGTTCGCCTGCAACGCCATTCCAGATGCGCGCGAGGACGAGATCGAAACATATTCCCGCGACCTGCACGCTCTGGCATCAGGATCAGTCATTAGCCTTGTAGAGCTCAAATGATCTCCTCACCGCATCGATCGCGAAGTAGTAGACGTTAAATTCCAGAAAGTCCGTGACAGTGACCGCGATGACCGTGAGCGTGTACATGAGGGCGGATTCCACGAGAATAGCGTTCACGACAGTGAAGGAAATTCGACTTGACCCCTGACCTGAGGTGAGAAGTGCTGGAGTCTGCCTATGTACGTCCCACAAACGCCAAACAGCAAGCCCTGCGCAAACAAATAAAGTAGCCATTCATATAAAGCCTGCTGTCCACCATTCGCGGTACGGTAGTCAATTGCTGGTGCGTCAAAAGATCGATGGTGATTCCGCATCGGACAGTGCAACGATGAGCTGATAGCAGACATACTAGCAGGCGTTAATGAATGTCAGTTCGGACACAGAGATTTAGATGTGTCCAGGTGCCTCCTTACCCGCAACCCATTGATCCAGCCGTTTTGAACTCTGTTTTAGAGCCGTCGGGTCCATGGCTGAGTATGAATGCCAGAATATTGTGACAGCAGACCAAACAGATGTGCGAAGTGCCTAGAACGAAAAATGGATACGGCCACAAATACCCAGGGCCAATAAGCGGATCCCGGAAGGGAGCGTCGAGAACGACGGGACCAGGTGCACACACATGCAGCGAACGCTACCAGATGAATGCCGTAAGCGATACTGGCAGTGAAGAGGGAAAACAACTGAGCCTCGGATGTTGAGAGTGTGCGCATGTCGAGACTAGGTCAAACGATTGCGTGTGAGGCAACGAAGGCAATACTGCCCAATAGCTCGTGCTTTATGGGACGAGGGACAACCGGCGACAAACCGAGATCGATGCATGCGTGAAACCGCAATCGCGTTTGTGGTCTGATATTCAGTCGCCGTAGGCTATCCAAGACAACTGGTGACTCGGCACCAATCCTCCTACCGAGCGTCCATGAAGTGACATCCGGCAACACGCTGAACTGCGGACCTCAGCTCCAAGGTGATGATTTGCTAGCCGTCCCGTAGCATCGTATGGTTAATTCGAGGTTTCAGCGGATGGAACGCCTGCGCCGCACACGCGAGTTGCCAACAGCAGCTATGCCGCAGCCCGGCTTCTGAAGGCGACGCGCTCACTGGCAATGTATAGTGAGGTACAAAAGCCCCATAAAACCTGTTGAACGTCCAAATTCATAGAGATGGAGCACATTAGGACACCTATAGACGAACATGACGATATTTTATGACTCACTATGAGGATCTGTACTAGGCTTCGCCGTGCTTCTCCGAGCGATACTGGAAGGAAGCATCTGCTTCTCGTGCCATATCTAGCTCAAAATAGGTTGCGGAACGCGTCCTGTGGCCCGTGGATAAGCCGTGTGAACTATGTGGAACTCGGAGACGATGCCATCCGGTGCTGCTCAAACTCCTTCGAGTCTTCTCTCCGAGATATAATAAATGTTTCAGAGCTCCTGGTTCCGGGCTATGTCCACTGAGGGGAATATCGCCGACCATTTGTTTATATCACCCAGAGACAGACGTATATTTGCAGCTCCAGCCTGGGTCAACATCAAGGCCCATTCCTGCGGGAATACCATCTAGAACTGCGCACCTAGGACCTGTTGTTGAAGGTCTTAATGCTTCGCAATCGGTCAGTCGCCTCGCAAGTTTGGTTTTGTACTTCACCGTCCCTGAGTCTTCTCACTTCAGCTCGTCAGGACGCGCTGGCTTCCGGGCTATGCGGCGTCGCGAGGGTACAGTGGCTGCCGAGACCGCACGCTAAGTTGGCGATCACTAGCACAACGGGCACAGACTCCTTCCCCAGAGTTGGCCGGAACTATGCTTCACTCGGACTTGAGCGCTTTAACAGAAGGTAGTTAAAGTGTGCGGTGACATTTGCTACAGCGACGGCAGGCCTCGGGCGACGAGAAACGAGAAACGAGCCAGACTCCTCGCTGTGAATCAAGGAGGCCCCGAACCTGGTCCGGGAGGAGGAGGGTCGTTTCGGGAATCCGTTGCTGGCCCTAGTCTCCGGCAAATGCCGTGAGGAACCATCAACCGTCCGGCGTCTTGAAGACCGTCTTGGCCACAACTTGACCACAACTGTGCAGAAGACCGACTGCAGCTGCCAGCAAACTACCGAACACGTCGTCTGTCGTGTCGTACTTCTATAGTAAGAGCAGTCGTCAAACAATATTAATCATTCCACCACCGCTTGCGAGCAGCAGACAGCACTGTCGCAAGTACTCACCGTTGGCGTCGTGACGCGAGACTTGTTTCGAATCAACTTCGTGTAAGTATGTATTAATTCATCCCATTCACAAGAAGACTGGAATTGAAGAATCTTGCCAAAGCCACTATTGGAACGCGGAGAACACTGAAACGTCGACGAAATAGGTCATCACCGACAACCTGTTAACTTCTACGCCCTTTTTTGCTTGAAGTGTCTTCTAGACCCGCATGCAGTTGGAAGGCGGAGCCTGCGACTTCAATACCACACATGCGGCCGTTGTGCCATAGACCTAAAACACTCGCACGACATTGCGATTAGGGAGACTGTCCATGAGACGGCATGTGGCAGTTTCCTGGACCCACAATTCACAGAGAACACCAAAATCGGACATTGCGTCTCATGCTAAATGGTCTTCACTTATCCGAGTCTCCCGCCCCGTCTTCTCCGCCCAGGGCCTTGATGGAATTCCGCAAATATCGAGATTGACGCGGATCACATCCCATTGCCAGCGGCTTATGGTTAAGCGAGCGGCTTTGATACATACATAAAGTACGGAGTCTACAAACCCCCATGCTCATTACCCCACCCGAGAACCTCCCACCATGTCCGTCAAGTACACCTCAGTGGAAGATATCCCACTGGTACGTGTCATTGGCACGATTGTTGTTGAATTGGCCTTACATTGTAGCAGATTTACCAGGACCTGCGGAGGGCATTCCGTACCGGGAAGACCAAATCCGTTGCCTTCCGCAAGCAACAGCTGTTGAATCTGTGTTATCTCGTTCAAGACAACTGGGAGCGCATCAAGGATGCTTTCATGTCCGACCTGGGACGTCCACGCGAGGAGTCCGAGTTGTACGTATTGTTAAGTGACCTCCGCCCATGTCTGCTGACGTCAACACCATAGGCTCGAGCTGAATGGCACGCTCATGGAACTGAAGGAGGCATACGACAACGTTGAGAAGTGGGCGTCCCCCGAGAAAGCCCCGTTCTCATGGCTGTGGTTCGCCATGTCTCCCGTGATGAGAAACGAGCCGAAAGGCGTCGTGCTACTGATCAGCCCTTCAATTACCCGCTGTACCTCCTTCTCTGCCCACTGGTGCGACTTTTTGGTTGGCTTCTTTTGAAGTAGCTCACCTTCTGGCCTCGTGTCCAGTCGGGCGCTATAGCCTCTGGGAATGCAGTGCTGATGAAGCCCTCGGAGCTCTCTCCGGCGATGGCTGCGTTGCTCACCGAGCTCATTCCGAAGTATCTTGACCCGGAAGTGTACCGAATCGTGAATGGTGGTATTCCGGAGACGACGAAGGTATGCTATGTATCGTATGCACATACCTGGCGTTGGTGCTAATGCTGAAGGTTCAGATCCTCGAACTCCCGTTCGACCACAGTAAGACGACTTGCCTCCATGTAAGACGCTTTCCTAAGCTCGTCCCTATTCATAGTTCTGTACACGGGAGGAGGTGGCGTTGCACGAGTCGTTCTCGCAGCGGCAGCGAAACACCTCACTCCGGTGACATTGGAGGTGAGTCCATTCTGCTACCGATAAGACTCAACATGGTTAACCCACCTTGGTCAGCTCGGAGGGAAATCGCCATGTGTTATCGACCCGCGGTGCGATGTCAAGACGGCGGCGAAGCGCATCATGTGGGGGAAGCTCATCAACGGTGGCCAGGTGCGTATCTCTAGATATCCCTATGTGGCAGCTGAATCTCATGGGTCGGAACGCGCAGCTCTGCCTGTCGCCGGACTACGTCCTCGTTCCGGAATGGTTCCAGGACACCTTCGTCGAGGCGCTCAAGAACGCATACTACGAGCTTCACCCGGTCGACCCCGAGGTGTCCGGGCAAGTCACGAGGATGGTGAACGAACGCCATGCGGCGCGGGTCAAGTCGCTCATCGACAATACGAAGGGCACCATCGTCTTTGGTGGCAAAGTCGATTTGCAGAGCAAATACGCAGCGCCGGCGCTGATCAAGGATGTCCGCGGAGACGACTCTTTGATGAGCGAGGAGCTCTTTGGACCATTCCTTCCGGTCGTACCTGTGAAGGATGTGGATGAGGCCATTGAGTTCATCAATGAACGGTGCGCACACCTCTATTGGCTCATTGCCCGTTCGCTCACTTGCGGTTCACATTCAATGCAGTGACCATCCATTGAACGTTTATGTCTTCACAAACGACGCGGTCTTCAAGGAGAAAGGTTTGTGCTCATCATCACCCGAGTAGGGCATATCGTCACCAGAGCTTCGTGCTAGTCTTCAGCAATACCCAGAGCGGAACGGCAGCCGCCAATGATACTATCTTGCATGTCATGGGTACATCTCTGTCATGCATACTCTTGTTCGCATACTCATCTTCTTGGCAGCGGAAGGAATGCCGTTCGGTGGTGTCGGAGCTAGTGGCAGTAAGTCTCAGTCACGTTTCGGTGTTCACTTTTGACGTCGTTCGCCCATAGCCGGTTACACAACGGGCAAGTATGTCTTCGACACGTTCACGCACAAGCGCTGCACAATGGATGCCCCGAACTGGCTGGATTCGGCGCTGATGGCGGCGCGCTACACCCCGTATAATGTAGGCCCACATGGATCTCTGCAGCTGTATTGCGCTCTGAAGGATCGTTGACATTGCAGAAGGGCGCGTTGCGCCGTCTCAACTGGCTCTTCTCGCGCTCGCTGCCTCCACGCGATGGAAGCATGCCGCTGGCGAAGAAGCTGTGCTACAGTGCTATCATTGCCCTGGCCGGCCTTTCTGCGCTGTGGTTGACGTTGACGGGCAAGTTGACCGCACGGCTGCCGTTACTGCTTTTGCAGAGATCGTGAGGCTTCGTGGTCGTGTTTCAGTTAGACACTTGGGTCCAGCCTCAGTAGAAGATAGTATATATGCACTAGATGCGGCCGCGGCCGATGATTTCACTCATTACTAGTTAACACTCGACGTCGACAATCATTCCAGGACATCCTTTCGTTTATGACACTGCTACCGTTCTCTACAACGTTACTAGTTTCCATTGCTGAACAAAAAGAGATACCTCTCTACTATTCATACAATACTGTCTGCCGATGCACCTCAGGCCTCATGATTCGCGACTTCCTGCATTTACTATGCAATCATATCCATAGTTCGTCCGCATAGATCTCACGCCCGCGATGCGCCGAGGGCATGGACCGGTAGACAGCATCTAACCTACATGGTATCCGAAAGGCCAAAGTCCTCGATGAAACTAAGTACGTCCCTCTCTGCCTCTTCCTCAAATGAAAGACACTATCCCGCGAGCACACCACGGGGCGAGTAGTCTATTAATAGTCATAACCGCTACCACGTCTTGCGACCTCTTCCGGCAAACGACCACCTGGACCACGCGCAGCGCGTCGAAGACGGGTCTTCCTATCACAGCATGCAAGGGGATCAGGTCGGCGGTGTCGAAAGCTCGTACGTTGGCGCTAGGCTTCCAGGATCCTGGATGATCGCCGCATTTGAGTACGATCCGTGTCAGTCGCGGACTACCGACACTTGCAAGGGCCCGGGTCAATTGCAGCACCGTCTCAATGTCCGTGAGGGAGCGATGCCCGCTGTATAGCTCGATCGTCTGTAAGGACGTGTTATGACGCAAGTCGAGATGAGCAACTAGGGACAGTCGGTTACCTCGTGTCAGAGAAGGGCGAATAGGGTGTGGGTTTTTGCTTACATTTTTTGTTCAACGCGACGAGCTCTCGGAAGTGTACCAAGGACGGTCCTATAGCTTGAAGCAACTCGTTCAGTACGGTCACATGCTTGTCTGCGACGCGCGTTTCCAGAGATTCAATGGACGTGTGTAGTGACGAATCGACAAGCCATTGAACGAGCGGGATGACGAGGGCTTTGTTCGAGACACTGATGCGGAGGTGCCGTAATTCGCAGCTAGTTGGGTGTTTGCTGCGGCGCAAGAGCACTGAATCGACTGGCGACGGAGAAGTGGCATGAGAAAAGCGCAGGTTGCCTTCGAATGCAACCCGGCGGAGCTGTGGGAAACCGCACAGGACACGAAACAGGACGCGATAGTTCTCGAGCACTACCCCGCAGAGCGTGAGATCAGTGACGTTCTTGCAAGCCCGGAGTGCGGCATAGAATGAGGTGTGAAGAGGGCAGGGAAGACATTGTCTGAGCGTGAGTTTCTGCAGGGAAGGCATCAATGATGCTAGGACGACGAGTGCAGATTCGAGAGTGCGTCCTGAATTGATCTCGGACGCTCCGTCCAAGTCGAGTGCCAGAGTTCCTACGAGGTTGTGTCTCACGCGCTCGTGCTTGAAAGCCGATTGAGCCATTGAGCTGACCGTGTTCAGAGCACCGATATCGACCTTCTCATATAACAGGTGAACGCTGTGCGGATACCACGTTCGCGAAACCATGGCGCAGATGTGTAGACTGTGTCGATCACAAGCGAGCCAGCCGATGATCTCGAGGTGTAGTTCCACAGGAATCCGCGCTGCTAGGATAGGCGAGAGAGGTTGGAGGCCGTCCACAGACATGCTACAGCGACCGCAGTTGAAGGATGGCCATAGCTGGACTATCCGCCGACACGAGCGTACAGCGTCCCTATTAGAATTGATAAGACTCATCGGACGCCGTAGCATGTCTAGAGGACGCATGATAACTCACCGACTCCTTGAACGTTTAGCGGCTGCTTCAGGGTCCCTCGAGGACTTGGATACGAGGCCCTCTGGGGTCATGGAGGCGTAAAACTGGAGTGATGGTGAATTGTAAGAGGCGAGCCATGTGATGGACCGTTACTTATCTGACTCGGGGCGTCCAGGAGAAAAGGCTATCATCCGCCATCTTTCGCACACATTGATCAACGTAAGACCAATTGTGCACTTGCTGCGACATAGACACCTAGATAGCCTAACGGCGTAGAGTCATCGAATATGCACAAGGATACATACTGTACGGCGTACCTCATGCGATCCTCGGAGAATATAGTCTTCACTACAGACTGTGTGGAGCTCTGAGAGTACTTACAAGTGGACGCTGCTTACGCAGGCTCGGACAATCTAGAGTTCAAGTTGGATTGAATGGGGATTACTGAAGTAACGCCCCACGTATCTTCACGTAAGCTGCATTGCCGCTTCATGACTTCGGGTGAATTCGAATTGAGACGCACAGCCATTGATCACGATCGCGTCCTGAATGAGATATTATGAGACTCAATAGGTCCACAAAGTGAAGATTGTCTGAAGACTCATCACGGCCGCGGCGACGTAGACCGATTTCTGTGAATGACGACAATTCTATGACTCTTCTGTAGATTGTCAATGTCCCAAGTCCTCAGGTCAGTGAGGTCTGCCCCTAGGCTTCTGGCGATCCCTGCTGTATGGCTGGCATGGTATGGGGGGCCGCTCCCCATCTACACGCGATACGCGCTAACGCGGCGACACAGGGCCACCATTGCGTTCATAGCGTTCCTCCTGTCGGAGGCATGGGCAAACATCAGAGACGTCTCTTCGGCGACGCCATCTTCGATCCACGTTAACGTCGCACTGTCCATGCTCGTCACGATAGAGCTCGTCGCTGGTTTGGTCCAAGCTGCCTATGTGATCCCGGCCTTCGAGGGACTGTCCAAGCCTGGGGATATGGTTGTTTGACGAGAATAGACCGGTCCCTGTCGTGTATACCTGTTTCCCGTTTGCTTCCTCCGTTGTTTTCCTTGTGTTCGTGCTGTGCCTGTTGTCCTTAGTCGTTCTGTCGATGTTGTCCAAATAGTTATGTACAATCTACTTACCTGACTCGCAAAATCTGATGAAGAGTGTACCTTTAGACTTTGAATCGCTCAGGAAGTCTCGTCAGTGGATACACAATCGCACCTGGAACTAAGCAATCCAAGTTCCCGTCTGACTGCAGACTGATCCGAGCTTATGCCATTGTGCCTATGATGCGGGGACAATGACAACAAGCCGTGAAAGGTGAACGGAAGGGGCCAACAGAGTAAGAGAAGACGGTGACTATGAGTGGAAAGGGAGAGTCCAACGCCAACACATCACAGAAACAGAACGATAGCCACGAAGCGAGCAGAGATGCAGATCGAAAGGAGAAATGTCCGAGGCAGTTGCGGGCGCGCGGTGCGTACGCACGAGGGCGTTGCGCGACCCAGACGGAGCGCGACCACCCACGCATTAAGGTTAGGGTTGTCATGGGAGGAGGTAATTCCACTCCGTCACCCAGCAACTACCTGCGCGACCAAATTCTCACAAGCCTGCGGGTGGCGATAGGTATCAGCAAGGGGAGGACGTACGTATTACTCTGGTTGAGCATGCGCTCGCCGTAGCCGGTAAGGTCCGTGATGCGCGCATTCACCGTCGTGCTCGTCACGTTTAATAGCGAGGCGATGAACGTTTGGTCCGTGCAGAATCCGCTTATGGCAACGGTGCCGTCGCTGGGCATGAAATAATCGCAGCACAAGAATTGTGAAGGTGTGAGCGCCGCGAGCGACACAAAAGGTAGTGGATGGGCAGACTGACCTTGTTCTGCATCTCGATCTTGATCGCGTTCGGCAGCGACTGTCAGACGGCGAGGTAATTATTCTCGATGTGGAGGGTGTAGAACCAGAGAGACGTGCCAACGACGAGAATGGCGGCGAGATCCAGGATGAGCATCCAGTTCGGCACGACGACGCCCGTGACAGGCGCCATGGGGAACAACATCGCGATAAACGAGACGATTCATGACGCGAGGAGGTCGACGCCCATGATCAACCCAGCTGCAGGGACCCCCTGTCGGTTCGACGTTTGAGACCTAGGAGTAGGCAGTCAACTCAACTGCTCAGTCACAGCGATGATGACGATTTCGCCATCAAGTCGGCCTGCGCTCGACAGTAGAGAAGACGATGGAGGCAACGGTGCGCAGCGGCGAAGAGGGGCATGTTCACGAAGGACCAGAAGCCCATAAATAATCTTGAACTGCTTAAACATCTTGGTGGGCTGCAGTGTTGAGTCTGCGTGCGGGCGCTCCCGAACAATAGGCCGATACGGACGTTGTGGGAGTAGTGAGGGCGGAGTACCGAATCAACTCAGGCGAAGAAGGAACGTAGGAAACAGGGAAAGGCTGCTCCAGAGAGAGGACGCGACAGAGGAGGTTGCAGTGGGCGAGGCGTTGATGCAGATGGATGGACAGGTCGATTCTGGCCGATTCACTTTCAAACTCCGATGCCAATGTTCACGCGCTCACGGGCCGCGACGCCACCGCTCCTGTCACGGTAATAACCGCCACTGGCAAGCAAGTCAAGTTGTAGCTGTACATAGAGCTCGTCTGCTTCCGTCGCACAGCTGGTCCTGCACTACAGCTCCGGCGGGTTTCGCGAAAACATACCTTTGGCCTGTCCGTACACGGTGTCTGCCTTTCGATCCACCGTGCCGCCTTCTCTATCCCGTACTGCAACGCTCCCACCTTCCCGCAGCACTGGCCGAACTTCGCGAAACTGGTGTACGGAATGGGCTCGATGCTGTCCGGTGCTCTCTGGTGTAGCAACTTGTGCGCGTAGCTCACGCCGTTGCCTAGCCATTAACGGCCGGCTACCTCAAGCAAAGTATGAAGAGCCCGAATGTTACTCTCCGGGGCTTATATCACCTTCGGGGAAAGTAACGTCCTCCGCGCGAATGCCAATGCTTACTGTGGCTGCATGGCCCGCACTTAACTCGTCGTGGTACGTTATTCACCTGCCAGGAGACTATCTCTGCGCACTCGTCGGTTCCATCGGGTCCGGGACACCGTCAAGAGTGAGAGTTGCATGCTGCTGGATTTCCTACCTCCGTAATGTCTGCGCTTGGTCAAATATTCGGGAACGCAGGAGATCATTGCATATTCTATGGTCATTGCATACGCACCATGCGATTTTGCCCCATTCTCAAAGAAGGAGTATCATTGAGGGATGTGGCTGAGTACGTGTCTTCTCGACTCCGAGGTTCCTGCGAGATCTCATTCTTTGGAGAACAGATGACCTATCCGACTACATGCCGCTGAGCTCCTGAGTATGACTGCAATGTCGAACGACGGGACGCTCGGACAGTCAGGTGCTAGTCCTTGATGATATAACACTGACGACCTGTATCAGACGGCGAGGCGTCATCTCATACAGTTGCCCTCGTCATGGCCTCGCAGGTAATATCGCTTGGCAAGGGTTGGTATTGGAAGGATCGCGACGCAGCATCCTATGTTTCCGTGGTAAACGAGCTCCCTCAAGATGCACCCGGGACCAGTTCTCCTTGGACGGCAGCACAGAACTTCCCGTCCGAGATTCACGCCGAGCTCATGAAGGCGGGACGTATCCCCGACCCCTTCATTGGCTTTAACGAACACGACGTGCAATGTGGGTCTCCGATGTGATTCATGCAAGACTCCGCTGACGGCTTCCCACAGGGGTGGGCGAAAGAGAGTGGCTGTACTACTGCTCGTTCGCCCTTCCTGACGGCACGCAGAAGGCTCTACATGCTGAACTGCAATTCGAGGGCTTGGACACCATATGCGATGTCTACCTGGTGAGCGGCACTCCAGTCTCGTGAAGTACAACAGAAAGAATGTGGGGGCGCAGCGTTCCTGTCGTGCGCCGCTTGTTCGAGACGGACCTCCCGCATACAGCGCACAGGGATGTTTGCTAACGAGGTGCACAGAATGGCGAACTCGTTTTGTCAACGGACAACATGTTCCGCCTCTACACCGTATGTCTTTCTGATCACCTATGCCTTCAAAACCTGCTACAAGCGCTGAATTACGAAGGTTCCTCTGGACGTAGCCTCCCTCCGGTCAGGCGGGAACAGCATTCTTCTCCATTTCAAGCCTGCAAAGCTCATCGCGAAGGAGCTGGAAGCAAAATACGGTCGCGTGCGTGCTGGGTCGACCAACCTTGGGGATCCGAGTCGTGTGTACGTGAGGAAGGCACAGTATGGCTGGCGGTGAGTGTCTTGCGTCTTTACTTGACTGTTGGCCACTTATAATGAGTGCCAGCTGGGACTGGGTAAGCAACGATCTGTCGAACCGGGCGATTGATTGTCTGGACTGATCTGTTGACGCGTACGCTTAGGGCCCGGAGCTCATGACCTGCGGCCCTTACCGACCCATCAACCTACTTGTTTACACAACGCATATATCGACTCTCTACGCTCGCGCCGCTGTCTCAGCCGCTCCATCTCTTGTACCTTCCCTAGCCGTGGATGTCGATATCTCTGGGGAGATTGCGAAGGCGAAGAGCGTGCGCGTCATTCTCAGAAAGGACGGCTCGGACGATGTCCTCAAGCAACAAGATGTCCCGATACCGGAGGGCTCGGGTCGTGGCGCTCTGTGGGGGCCGACGGCGTTGTAGCGTGGGACTTGCAGGGTGCGGTGGACCTCTGGTGGCCTATCGGATATGGCGTACAGAATCTGTATTCCGTGGAAGTGGCTTTGCTCGCTGAGGTATGTGCTCCGGAACACGCTAGTTCCTCTTCGTTGACGAGACGATGGCAGGACTCTACTGTGCTAGACATCGCCACGAAGCGGATAGGCTTCCGTCGTGTAGAGCTTATTCAAGAGCCCCTGCAGGAGCCGGACCAGTATGGCAAAGGGACAACCTTCCTGTTTGAGGTGAACGGCGTTCGAATGTTCATGGGCGGTATGGCACACGATCTGCTCGTCTGAATGCGTCTGATTGAATACCGGATAGGCTCGAACTGGATCCCCGCACACAGCTTCCTCACTGAGCTCACGCCCGAGCGGTACAGAGCGTGGCTCACCCTTCTCAGAGACGGGAATCAGAACATGGTCAGGCTGTGGGGTGGCGGTGTCTACGAACCAGATGTGTTCTACGACACTTGCGACGGTGAGGCTTCGAGCTGCTCTCTTCGAGATTGCACACTCGGACTTACGAGTTCTGCTGCGGCGTGGTGACAGAGCTCGGGATACTGGTGTGGCAAGACTTCCAGTTTGCTTGTGGTGTCTACCCTGCGCACGACGAGTTCGTGGAGAATGCAAAGAAGGAGGCGGAGGACAACGTCAAGCGGCTGAGGCATCACCCTTCTCTCGCACTGCTCTGTGGCAATAACGAAGGTACGCTTGCAGTTTTAGGCTAATGACCTCTTCACGGCTGATACTGACGAATGTGAAGATTATCAACAAGTGCTGCAGTGGGGCGGTGAGCGTGCATCTCCATCGAGTCATAACACTAAGTACCGCCGGTATTGATTCAAGACGTGCCGCAGGTATATCGGACCTCCCTGCACGTCGTATCTACGAACATGTCTTACCCGAGGTGGTGGAAAGACTCACCAATCCGCCTATTCCGTACCATCGTGGATCACCGTACGGCGGCGAAGAGTGGGATACCACTGATCCCACTGTAGGCGACGTCCATCAATGGGATATCTGGGCAGGGAAGGAGCGGCCATGGCAGGAGTACGGCGAGCGCGGGGGTCGTTTCGTCAGGTATGTCCGCCTCCTACTGCGAAGGGCGCGCAAGGCTAAGTGTGGGTCGTGCGGGGTAGCGAGTTTGGAATCCCGTCGTTCCCGGATATCAGGACAGTCGATTACTGGCTCGGCGGAAACACGGAGGAGAGGCGCGCACAGAGCAAGTTGATGGCTCAGCATAACCGGGCTGGAAACCACGAACGACGGTTCGCGATTTTGATGAATGAGAACTTCAGGTTTACTAGCAATCTCGAGGGGTGAGTAAGAGAGAGGGCGATTACAACATGCTTTGAATGCGCACTGATAGACTCACATGATGACAGGCATGTGTACAACACACAGCTGATGCAAAGCGAGGCTGTGAGCTTCGCGTACAGGGTGTGGAGGAGGGCTTGGAAGGGAAGAGGTAAAGAATATGTACGTCATGCGTTCATGCGTTCATGGTTGGTTCGTGTGCCGTTTCGTTGACACCGTTTCTACAGACATCTGGCGCACTGGTCTGGCAGCTGAACGATTGTTGGCCGGTTACATCATGGGCCATCGCGGACTTCTTCGTAAGTCGGTTATGTCGACTATGGTAACATCAAGAGTGGCTGATGTCTTTTCTTGCGTCAGCTGCGTGCAAAGCCCGTGTATTATGCGATCAAGAGGGAGCTCGCGCCTCTGAGCGTCGGGATTCTTCGGACAGTATGCTCAATCATAACGACGTTCAGATTGGCCCTGACTATCGCATTACCAGGTTCACAACAATCGAGGAAACGACCGACCAAAACAGGTACGCTTGGCAATGGTCGGGTTGTGACAAAATGGCATCTTAGATCGAGTCCGCCATATAGTTTTACGAGTTCGGGGCGTTCCGCTCTATCGAAGCCACTATCGAGGTGTGGGCTTGCAACAGCACCCTTTGGCCTCGACAAGTCAAGTTGATCCTACACTTTGCGGACCTGGAATCCTCGTGGACCTACCAACAGGAATCTGTCGTAACATTGCTCCCGAATCAATCAACTGAACTGTTTCAGATCCCTTGCCCTGGCCCGCCTTCGACGACGTCCGGTCGCCTCGGACCCGGCCTCACGACGTCGTACACAGTCGTCGCAGCTGCCCGACTGGTTGATCTTCAAACTGGCGATGTCCTGGCCCGATATGTGGATTGGCCTCAGCCGTTCAAGTACATCGACCCGCCTCGACCTGAACTTCAGTTCGACCGCGTAGGCGAGCACATCTCCGTGCGAGCAGATAGGCCTGTCAAGGGCTTATTCCTGACTGCTGAGGACGATGTTGCGAACCTTGTCCTCTGGAGTGACAACGCGCTGGATCTGATGCCTGGAGACGAGCAAGTAGTGGTTGCGAGAGGCGCGAAGGACAGCGTGGTCAAGTACACTCACATCATCGGGTCCGACCAGACATATGTTATATAGGTCGTAGGGTCTCAATAACGCCAGACTATGATTCTGTCTTTCTAAGGGGCCTAGCTTGTGAGGCATGAGTGCTTCAATTTGAATATCGAAATCAGATTCATTTAACAAGCGCGTGAACGCTTGCGTGAATTCCGCCGCGCTTGGACAGCATTGGGTTGGTTGTAAACTTAAAACTACGTCTGAGCTGCACTTGGCTTCATATACTTACGCCTTGTTCGAATTCATACCATTGAACTACTCCCTGTGTCTCGCTGGAAGTCCTGACAGGTCCTCTAATTCGCAGCTACCACGTCCACAGTCCGTTTCGTGGCTGCCGCCCAACGAAGGCGGCATTGGGAGGCTTTTAGGCGTCATCTCCGGCCAGTATTTATCGTCAAACACTTCTCTCGCCTACCCCATATCCCCAGCATGGGCAACTGGACTCGCCTGCGCTCTGAGGACGGCAAGCACGGCTACGCTGTGCTAGAAGAGCAGATTGAGAAACCTGACCTGGACGATAGAGACTACAGAGTGATTGAGTTGGACAATGGCCTCCGCGCAATACTCGTTCACGACGCAGGAGCGGAGAAAGCGGCAGCATGCTTGACAGTGCAGGTGGGAGCTATGCACGACCCGGTGAGTCCAGTTCTACTCGCTCTCTGATCGGATGTTGACCGCCTCAGGGACGCTGTATAGGATGACATGCCGGGCCTGGCTCATTTCTGCGAGCATATGCTATTGAAGGTATGTCGGTCACTCAGAGCCTGTAGCTCATGAGCTGAGCACGATATTAGGGAACGGAAGCATATCCCGAGGAGAACGACTTCTTCGCAGTATGTTGCCCCTTCCTCGCAGCGAGCGTGTTCTGACGAAGTCTGTAGTACATTACTTCGCATGGAGGTAGCAAGAACGCATCTACGTCCGCCAACCAGACCAACTACTGGTTCTCTATCGGTTCCTCTTATCTCTTTGGGGCCCTCCCGCGCCTCGCCGCATTCTTCCACTCTCCTCTCTTCACCGAGTCTCTTACGAAGCGGGAGATCTATGCCGTCGATAACGAGCACAGGCGGAACATACAGACTGACAGTCGCAGAGTGTTCATGGTTGACAAGATGCTTGGTACGCCTGGTCATCCTTATACTAGGTTTCAGACGGGGAACGTGGAGAGTATAACGGAGGCAGCGAGGAAGGAGCTTGGTATAGAGGTCGTACGGGAGACGCGGGAGGAAGGCGACGTGGATGATGAGCAACCTGTGTGGAAGAAGACGCGCGATCGGCTCGTCGAGTGGTGGCGGGAACACTATTGCGCGGGGAGGATGACACTCGCGGTCCTCGGAACAGGTGAGCGGGTTATTATCGAGCAACGATGGACCTCACTGCTCACGGGCACGGACACAGAGTCCCTCGACGAACTCACAAAGTCGGTTGTGTCTTTGTTCTCTCCCGTCAAGAACCTCGGGTTAGATCTCCGACCTGTAATTGCTACACCGCTCTGGGGAGCGTCCGAGATGGGCGTAGGTCACTGTTACATCGTTGATTATCATTGAATCTCACCACGCATCTAAAAGTCAGTTATCTACATCAAAACGGTGAAGGATACCACGGCCCTCACACTGAAGTTCCCACTTCCGGACCAATGGCCACACTATCGCTCCAAGCCCGCTCGTGTGCTAGCGCACCTCCTGGGCCATGAGGGTCCCGGGAGCGTCTGCGCTTACTTGCGGCGAAAAGGGTGGGTCGATCACCGCGCAGTGAGCTCGGAGTGAGCACGGGGAATCCGAGCGTGCAGTTCCTCCAGGTGAAGTGCCACTTGACCAGGGAGGGATATGGTAAGCCATTCCCCGTGTTTACTGCCTGCAGTCCAACTCACAAGCGTATTATGCCATTGGTCCATTTCCCCAGCCCACTACAAGGAGGTTCTTGCAGTGTTCTACGACTACCTCGCTCTCCTGCGGTCGTCGAACATCGAACCATACCACTTCGATGAGCTCAAGAGGATGTCAGAGATCAATTTCCGCTACGAGGAGAAGACACAACCCCACACCTACGTCGGCTGGCTTGCGCGCGAACTTGCGCATCCGTACCCTTCCTCCCGTGTTCTCAGTGCATCGTCACTCTTTCTAGACTGGGACGAGGGAGCGGTTCGGGACCTAATAGATAACTATCTCCTTCCAGATAAAGGTAGAGCCATCTTGGAAGCCAGAGAGCACCCGGGCGTGGACGGATGGGAGAAGGAGAGATGGTATGGGGTGGAGTATTGTGCGCGAAGGATCGACGCGGATCTATCGCTGAAGGTCGGTTTATTTCTGTCATTAATACCTTATTGCCAACGCTCATAGCATGTCTTCGCAGCCTCGAGGGCCTGGCGGCAACAAGGAGCTATTTCTGCCTGGCCCCAATCAATTCATTCCAAGAGACCTCTCAGTAGAGAAGTCGAATATCTCGATGGTATATTATAGCCATTTGTACTCATTGCCGAAGTTACTCAACGTCACCCGCAGCCGGCTCCAGCCCCTGTTTGTATATACCGCAGTTCTCTTTCCGCGTTGTGGCACAAGAAAGACGACCGATTCTGGGTTCCTAGGGCGTCAGCGAAGATCGACATCCGAAGGTCAGTCTGATCCCTGCATTTGCCTGCGTGAACCCACCATGTCACCATGTCCCACGTCTCCTAGTCCCCTTGCGTATGGCACCCCTCGGCAAGCAGTTCTCACGAGGTTCGTCTCGTTCACCGTTTGTACCTGGTTCGGTCAACCTCATGAAGTCTTAAATCGTCAGGATGATCGCCGATCTCGTAGAGGATGCTCTTTCCGAGGTAGCCTACGATGCATACCTCGCAGGCTTCAACTACGACGTCACGAATCACAAACGGGGTATCCGAGTGTCCGTCAGTGGATACAGTGACAAACTGGACGTAGTCCTGGGCACTGTCATACGATACCTCAAGAATTTGCAGGTGGACCCACGGAGGCTGGACGTCGTCAAAGAGCAGGCGAGTGATGTGAATGGTCCGGTCAAGAAGTGATGCTGATGTTCGTATGGGTCCCAGGTCACTCGTGCGTATGAGAATCACTATCTCGGACAGCCCAGTGATCTGTCTGAGGAGTTCGCGGAGTGGGCAATGACGCACACAGTATGGACACCTGCCGACAAACTACCCGAGATACCTCGTACGTCCTCTTCCTTTGCGAGGCTGAACGTCTGTGATTCTGAAATAATATCCCTGTCCTAGTTATAAGCGTCGAAGATGTTCAGGTACATCACAGGGAGTTTCTCGGGAAAGTGAGCGTGGTGGCGCTGGTAACTGGGAACCTCCGTCCGGAGGTAAGTCTTCCCATGTTCCAGTGTGCGGGATCACTCACGAAATGCGCGCTCATGCTTTGCATTATATGTACGTCAGCAAGCTGTGGCAATCGTGAAGTCGGTTGAGGATAGTTTGCGAACTCGACCATGCCCATCTAATGAGAGGTTCGAAGATCGCGCTCTAGTTGTCCCCCCGGGTAAGTGATACGATGGCAAGACGTGGGGAGTAGACTCAAACCTCCGTTCAGGTGCGAACGTCGTCCTCCGACAAAAGCATGCCAATACGCAAGAATTGAACAGTAGCCTATCGTATTGCTGTCAGTTCGGCGAAGTTGCTGACGAGACTTTACGACCCATTGTGATGCTCCTTACCCACATCATGCGTTCGCCCGTATTTGACCAACTCAGGACTCAAGAACAGCTGGGCTACGTCGTCTCCAGCACTATGTGGGTCGCTGCGACGTCCATGGGCTTCGGCATCAATATCCAGAGCACCCGTGCGCCGTGGTATCTGGAAGAGCGAGTAGACGCCTTCCTCGAGCAGTTCCGAAGCACTCTCGCGGAAATGTCCCAGGAGGACTTCGCGGCCGAGAAGGAGGGGCTGATCGTCAAGCTACTCGAGCGGCCGAAGAACCTGCATGAAGAGACCCTGTCGTTCTGGGCGCAGATTCGCCAGGGGTACTACGATTTCATGCGACGTGCGTTGTATTACATTCTGTGTGCCGGTCGGTGTACTCATCCTCCCCGAAGGACAAAGGGACGCGTCTGCGATCAAAGCTTTGTCACTGGACGAGGTCATCAAGACCTACGACACCTTCGTTCGCCCTTCGACTGGAAGAACGATGCGCAAGAAGCTGTCCGTGCAGCTGGTCTCACAGCAACTGAAGGAGGCGATACCTCTCCGTGAAACCGGCACCGTCTTGACAGACAGCGGTCTGACGGATTACAAGTCGAGCATGGCATGCTATCGCGCGGCAGTCCCTGTGGGCTGCGAGTTTGGTCGCGCGAGGGTGCTGGCGGAGGAGACAGCAAAGCTGTAACGCGAATATGACACGGTTGCGTTATTACACTTATTGGTGCACTATTTGCAGTGAACACAAAGGTTCTTCAACCCTGTGAAACGTAGCTGCAATGGACTGAGACTGCCGCCCGAGTGGTTCGGCGCCGGATGCTCTTGTGCGCGACACCGTACGCGTTCCCGGTAAGTAGCTACCGTCTCTATTGAACTGAGTGAAATATTCACTGTGCGCCACGCACTCACTGGAGTCGACGATTCGAATAGATGGCCGGCGAGCAGACTGCCAATCCTAGGATATGCCTAACTTATGACCTTGTGTTTCGTTGGCGTCCCGAGCTCCCTGCAGACAGTCTTTCACACACTGACGGTGACCGTCGTGAGGACAGACGAACATTACAGCAACGATATCAGAGGTTCGCAATGGCCGGTGGGTCCTTGTCATTCAGTCCGAGGCGGATGTACGCACGACATTAGGGACTACACGAGATCGTTGTTCAGCGGACCGTCTGACCAGCCCCGGACAAGCCCACTGTGTCCCCCCGAGTCGACGAGATTATAACACTCTAGTTCTATCGACGTAGATGTGCGTACGTACGGGTGATACAGACAAGTAAATATGTATGTCTACATTAGATCGAGCAGGACAAGGCTCAGACGGGGACGCCGTGCACAGTCCCCCAGAGCTGCCGGCACGAGCAGCACCGTGACAGCGACCCCGGGAATCCTTCGACTGTCCGGCGCGGCTTCGTCCGTCCAGCCTGCACAGGCGGCCAACTGCCGATTACATCCCCCTCCGCATCCGCTCCTCCTCCCGGACCTCCTCCGCATACACCAGGTCCGGGTCGCGGCCCTTCACCTCCGGCAGGAGGAGCGTGAAGCCCGCGCCGGCGATGCAGCACGCGAAGAAGATCCAGAGCACGTTCGGCGTGCCGATCGAGTCCGTGAGCGAGTTGAACACGAGCGCGGAGATGATCGCGCCCGCCTTCCCGCACGCCGCGGACATCCCGTGCGCGGACGCGCGGAACTTCGTCGGGAACACCTCCGCGGGGTAGCAGTACGTCGTGCTGTGCCAATGGGAGCGTCAGTGACTGAGGTAGCGGGAGAAACGGGGGACGTACGCGTTTGCACCGAAGTTGAAGAAGAACTGGAGGAAGGCGAAGTTGACGATGAACGCGGCCGTGCCGAGCGTGTAGAACTTGCCCGCGAGGATGCCCACTGCGCACAGCACACATCAGCACCCCCTCCTCGCGTGCGCCCCAGCAATATGTGCACTCACAGAACAGCGCCGCCATCAAGAACCCCTGGATCTGGATCCACTTCCTGCCCAGCCACTCGATCGTCAGGATCGTCACGTAGTACCCCGGCACGAAGCCCAGCGCGGTCACGATCAGGTTCCCGATGCCGATCTTGAACAGCCGCGTCCACGCGGACCCGCTCTTCCCGTCGAACCCGATCTCCTCCAGCACGACGTTCTGGTTCAGGTTGATCCCGTAGAACGCGACGTCGAGCAGGAACCAGCACGCGCACGTCCGAGCAGCACGCGCAGGTGCCGCCACTCGGAGAAGTAGTGGAAGAACTCCGCCCAGTGGTCCCGCTTCGTCGCGGGCGACGCGTGCACGGCTGCGGCTGCGGCTGCGGCTGCGTTTGCGCTCGGTGCGGGCGAGAGCGAGGCGGGCGAGGGTGTCTCGGAGGAGGCGGGCGCGGGCCGCACGGACTCTTGCACGCCCGGGTCCGCGTCAGCCTTCTTCTTGAGCTCGTCGATCGACTCCGTCTCGGCCTCGACGCCCTTCTGCGACGCCTTGAACCGCCGCGACTCGGGGAGCGTGAGCCGCTGGTACAGCGTGCCGAACGCGGGCACGAGCGACAGCCCGACGAGGATCCGCCACACTGCGCGCGAGCAGGATCAGCGTCACGTAGACCAGACCGGACCGCGAATACGCACCGCCGTCGACCTTGGACGTCTCGCCCTTGACCTCCATGATGTGGTGGAAGCACGCGAGCACGATGATCACCATCAGGCTCCCGACGAGCGAGCCCCAGCCCTGGTTCGCGAAGATGTACGAGAGGAGCGTGCCGCGCCGGCGGAGGTTCGAGCGGTCCGTCGCGACGGACGCAGACATGGGATAGTCACCCCCGATTCCTATCCCGAGGATGATGCGCCAGATGGAGAGCCAGAGAATGCTCCCGGTTGCGGAGAGGTCGCCTGGAGGAAGATGTCAGCACGGATTGGACGACGGGCGTGTACGCATCGGCTGGCGCTGCACAAGCAAGGGTGCGCGGCGGACGTTTCGGTGTGCCAGGCGGGTTACCAACAACGGGATCTCATACGAGCCGTCGTAACCGAACATGGAACTTGACGATCGCCCGAGAGATGAGTAGCATCCAGACACAGGCAACTCAGGTGCCCTCTTCCAGTGCGGTCCGTAGACCCCTGAGAAAAGCCTGTACAACCACGCATCCCATGGAACACGCGCCATGAACTCCGAGCCACGAAGGCCAGATCCTGCAGCTTGCAGATCAGGCATCGCGAGTTACATCGGGGAGCCACCGTTGACTTGCCCGAATTAACGACGGACGCTGGCATGAGACACGACCGCCAAGCACATCCTCAGGGTGCGCCTTTAGCGCTCGAGCAAACCTCACGATCCGCAGCGCACTCTTGACCGCAGGCGAGGCGATACGTGCATATACGAAATGCACTCACCAGTGGGGTCGGATATCGAGAAGATGGTTGCGAATATGATGATGATCAACTCCTTTCCGTCTGCGACAGACCAAGAGTGAGGTACAGCTCCCCGAACGGGCACACGAGCACTCACAGACCGCTTTCCGCCCGAAGGTGTCGGCGGCGTAGCCGAAGCCGAACTGGCCGACGACGGAGCCGATGTTCGCGGAGGCCTTGAGGAAGCCCTGGAGCCCGGAGGGGATGGCGGCGCCCCCGTAGAGGCGGTACTGGAGCATGGTCGCCACGGGCTGCGGGTGGTCGTGTGAGCAACACGGAGGGGTCAGCGCGGGCAGGGAAACGCACGTTGATGATGAAGAGGTCATAGGCGTCGAGGAAGAAGCCGACCTAAGACGGGAGACTGGTGAGCGGGGGCCACGGGAGTATCAGGGAGGTAGGACGCACGCCGGCGATGCCGAGGAGCTTGCACTCCTGGAATTGAGGAGGAAGGGGTAGCGGCCCTCGTCCTCGCGCTCGTAGTCCTCGAGCCCGCCTTGATGTTGTTTTCTTTTTCGGAGACGGGCATGGCTAGCACCGCGGAGGCAAAGGTGAATAAAAACGTTAGCGGTTGCGCAGAGAGGGGGTATCGGCGGGGAGGCGGCGGTGGGCGGTGGGAGAGGACGTTAAGTACGGGTGGGGTGTGGCGGTGGAGAGGAAGGGGACATACCGACAGTCGAGCGACGCACGTTTGCGGTGGGCGGTGGAGGAGCTCGAGCGACCCAGCAGCCGGCGGCGGCGAGTGGAGATCCGGCGCCTATGCGATCTATCGCATCCCATCACTCCGCCCCATGTCACGTGCATGCGTCGGGCCCGATCACCAGGCGCGCCGACCCGCCCTTCTCACCCGCCGCCCCTGTCTGTATCTCACGGATGCCTCCTCTGCGCACAGAGAACCCCCGCGGCGTCTCTGTGTGAAGTGTGTGCGCAGGTAAGCTGTTTCAGAAACACCAGTGGCGGTGTACCATTGCACCGACAAACTACAGCTGTGGCATTTGTATGCACACGCGCTACCAGTGCATCCCAGAGATGGCCAAGAAAGTTCTCGAGCCGAGAACATGAGAAATGAAAGCGTGCACTCAGCGTCACCATCCCCCAAAACCTGCTCGGGCCCATCTGCCTGCCAAGCAGCACCCTCAGGCGCGACCTCACTCACGGTCAGATCGCCCCCAAGCAAATCCCTACCGTTGCCCGACATCATTGATGCCTACCAGTACAACAGTCCACCCGCCATCACGACGCAGAGACATCACTCTCGCGAGGCGCACGGCGCGACGAACGTTCGACCGTACCATACGGTTGCCGGCCTCGCTCGCATCGACGCGGACACAGCTTCTCGCCTTGCTGGGCTCCTCGGAGAGCAAGACCCGTATGGTATGTTTGATGCTTGCGTTACGCCCGGCAGTCTAGTCCCTTTGATTTTTTTTCGTCGCACATTGAGTTGCTTCAAGATCCGGGTCTCCTGCGCGTGTACTTCAAGTTCGTCACCCGAGGTGGCCCCTGCGCGAAATAGACACCACTCATATTTCACTACGATGCGTGGATCCCTCGTATGCGATTGACGATTCTGGTTAGGCACAGTAGCGCATCACGCCCCGCACGAGCTGTCGACGCGGAAGCAAAATCAACGCGATCTGACAGGTCCTCCACGTCGCGCGCCCCACCCACGCGCCACCGCCACCCGCTTCTAGCCAGCGACACCAGCTCGCACCCAGATTGGCTCCCCCCACGCACGTTCGTCGGCCCAGAAGCCTCCGAGTCCGCGCCGTCGCATGGCAGGGTCCGCGCGCGGGGACAGCTTCGTGTGGCGGGCTTCTCTCCTGCGCGCAACAACCCACGGCCGACCCAATCATATTCTATTACCCAACAAAACTACTACTCTAAAACAAACACAATCAACTAGCCGTCCGCAGGCTCCCCGCCGTCTGTCCACGTCGGGTTGGTCTCAGCCTCTGCGCTTCGCGCCCCGCACTAGTTCTGGGGCCTGACAGAAAGCACCCACAACCCTATGTCATCGCTCTCCCCTGCTCGCTGGCATTCTCGCATTCTCGCCGGCACCGAGGGAGGCACGGTCACAGGCCTGCCACGTAAATCAACGGTTTCGTTCAGTACGCACCACTTCTGTCAAGCCTTGCCCACCTGGGCATCCAACCCAGGCACGTCGTTCGGACAGAGCCGCCTCTGCGGAGGAGCAGCACCCGTACTACTATGTCCCCCCTCCGAGTACGCCTGGTAGGCACTGTTGACGGTGACGTCTCTGCCACATTGATCAGCAGTAACCATACACAGTCTCAGTACGTTCTCAGCGCCGTCGGACGGCGGCCTGCAGCCGACTACATGCAGCCTAGCACCCCCCATCTCGCAACGCCATCTGCGGACTGGTTTCTGCGAGGTCTGCTGGAGCGCACGGAACGTGCAGGGCCTGTGTCGCTGCTCCACTCGTCTCCCTGAGACACGGCACCGCTGTACCTGGACCCGTAGCTTTCCAACGCGGACGCAGGCCTACGCGTGGCTTGCACCGGACTCGGCGATGGTACCACGCGCACGCACCGAGGAAAAGTTCAGGACTATATGCACGCATGCATGGGAACCTCCGGGCTCCGTGGCCGTCTGCTTCTAGTCAACCCGCCAACGGTCAATGGCATTCAGTCCTTCATGACACAATGCACGCGAACTCGTGTGCGCACCGGGGGCGGGCGGCTCTCCCGGGGTACACTCCAATATCAGCGGTGAAGGTGTTCCTGTGACCGGGGTGCTACGGCTCGTACAGCTCTGGCTCGGCAACCTACTGGCACGCCAGGGATGCTTCCGGCTGGGCGGCTCGTGTCGTCGGCGCCCCTTCAACCTAGGCAGAATGCCACCAGTGGAACCGCTCAGCGGGTCGCAGTTCGAGTCAGTCGAAGGAAACCGGTTCGTTGCTGGACGTGCGTGTCTCCAGACCTGGTTGATACGGCGTGTATGTACGTACCGAGGAGTCGCTCACACATGGGATGGCCATATAATCCATAGGCTGCCACCAGCAGGCGCGATCACTGGCAGCCATACGCTAGACTTGCGCTAGACCGTGACGCGTTGACGATCTGATGATCCTGTCCGAGGCTGCGGTGCTTTGGCAGCTATAAGAAACTACGACGTATGAGATGACCGGACCCACGACGAGAAAGTAGAATCGCGGTCAGGTGACGGGCGCCATTGCGTTCTTCCAAGTTTGCTCGCAGCCACCTAGTCACTACACCTCGAAACGGGCGAATCGTGCGTCTAACGTGGCGATAGCAGCTACGGGACACGACGTTCGATACGTGGGGAGCACATGCAAGCCAGGAGGAGGACAGCTGACGGGAAAACCTGTGCGGAACGTGCTGTCACGGCTTTGTCAGCAGGAGACAGGTTCTGTCGCCGCGGTCCTCCACCTTGCCTCCACCCACTGTCAAGATGAGTCGAGCGCGCATGCGGTATCGGCCGGTGGCTCGATGGACCCCCTCCCTCCTTCGAAGTGAGATCCACGTATCAAGTGACCACGTCCAGCGCGCCGCCCCCGCGCGCCCCCGACATTGGGCCTCCGCACGAGGCTACAGGGCAGCCATTCCGAGACACTAGGCTCCTCTCCCGTGCAGCCGCTGTCTGCTTGCTTTGCCATCTGTCATCGGTCACTGGCGTGTATCTTATAAACATGATATCCGACTCGGAGTCTCTCATTTCCCCCCTTTCTGCGCGAGGCTCCCGCTACTCTCCCCCGCGGAGCAATGCGCCATCTGTTGCCGTCCACGCTCAGCGTCGCGACTAACAACACGACCACGCCGTCAACGCCCGCAAGCACCGTCTCCAAAAGCCGGAGCGTCGGGAGTCCCGACGCTCCGGCTTCTTCAGCCGGTTCACGGGCGGTTTGACTGCGTCGGCGTCGTTGAGCCTCAGCTCAAGCATGACGTCGCTCTCGCTCGAGACCTGTGTCCACGCCGAGCGCGGCTCCGTCGACGAGCTCATCCTGTCAGGGACTCCACCGACTGAGCCCTATAGCGCCTCATTTATGAAGAAGACCAATCAATTAAGTACTGGGTCACACTCGACGACCATCTCACTAGTCTTCGCAAGTCGGCTGGAAATGACGCAAAAAAGCTTGCACGGTATGTCTCCCTTCTGGGCTTCTATTCATCATGTACTGATATCGTGCCATAGAGTCTTTAGATCTATCCTCGACAATGATAGGGCATTACATGGCAATAACTCCGCCGCGATCAACGCTGTTCCCGAAGATGAAGTAGTAGATGAACGGCAGCAACAGGTCAACGAGGCCTTTGTTGCGTCAACCGAGGGAGATCATGCGCAGCCAAGCCCCAGCGGATCCTGCGGAGTAGTCCTCGTTCTACTAGTGCTCTGTGTCACGCGTGTATCCAGGGCTCGATTGTAAATCTCATTTCGCCGGATTCATAGAGCATTATTCGGACTGTATCATGTAGTGCGGGCTGCATAGACGTGAATTATTATGCAACAGCAATTGAATACTGTCATCGTGATCGTGAATGGGTGCTTGAATACTGCAAGAATGCTGTCTGCGACGCAAGGACCTCACGCACAACGCATGCATGCAGCTCATATCAATGTAATTTGCACGGCGGTACTACGTTAACGCATGTCAAAACCACGCGTACCCCACCTCGTAGGCAGCTGGCACACCACCTGTCTGCCACGTACGACTGTCGACACGGTGGGGCCATTTCCTCCTTTTCGTGGCCACCATGTGTCGTCAGCGCGTCTCAGGTGGCAGGTCCATGTATTTCGCGGGCCGCACTCACGTGGACTCCATGTGCCAGCCAACTCGAGGTGTACGCCCTCGGCACCGTTTCCTACGTTCATGCTGGTGCAGGGCAGTCGTCCCGTTTGTCGCGGTGAAATGACCAGAGGGCGCTGGGGCCTGCCAGTCAAGGAGTCGATTGGCGCTCCGGCGTCACTGATCCACTGACTCGTCGCCCGCTGACGGCGGTTGGTTGGCGGGTCCTCCTCCTCCTCCTCCTTGGCCTTACATAGGCTCACACCGCATACAATTATCACTGTTCTGCGTAGCGATGCCCAAACTGGAGGCGGACGAGGTTGCGGCCTTCACAGGGCATTCCCGACCCACTGACCCTACCACACGCGTCTTCGACGCCCTACCGCCCGAACTTGCAGACCGCGTCCCATGGGATGTCTGCGACCACATCATCTCCTCGCTCGTCGGCGACCAGGACGCCCTATGCAGGCTCGCCCTCGTCTCGCGCGCGTGGAACGAGCGAGCCACCGCCGTGCTGTTCTCCGACGTCACCATCCGGAGCAGCATAATGCTGGACTCGCTCGCCCGTCTGGCGGTCCAGGACCCTCGCGTCCGCGCGCACCTCGCAAAGACCAGGATGCTCCGGCTGCGCCAGAGGACCGCCCAGGAGAAGGCGACCGCCTTCGTGCACGCGGTGCCGCTCGTCCTCGGGACCCTGCTGCCCGGCCTGCGGTGCGTCAAGATGGAACACTGCCCGAAGACCGCGGTCCATCCTACCTTCTTCATCTCGCTCCCTGTGTTCAAGTCCGTGACGTCGCTCAAACTGTGTTTCTTCCTCTTGCACAGTTTCTCTGAGCTGCGGCGCATCATCTGCGCCTTCCCGCAGCTGCGCACGCTCAGCATCCACTACGCGAACGTGCTCCAAAGCACGACGAGAAGAACCGCACTCGCGAATGCTCACAGCCTCGATCGCGCTCTCCCTCGCTCGTCGGTGAAGCTGGAGTATCTGAGTCTCGGGTGGGACATGCCCGCCTCGCTTGCGAGTGAGCTCGTAGACTGGCTCGTAGGCTCGTCTGCCTTGGATGCCCTCTCGATGATGGAGCTCTACCTGCGCGAGCCAGAGCGTATGCCGCCCATGAACCGCCTGCTCGAGGCTGCCGGCTCTTCGCTTCTATGGCTGCGCGAGGTATACTGGGACGTCGACACTGGTGCGCAGGATGTCTTGGCTGTTCCGTGAGTCGTCTATCATGTGTCACTGACCTGATCATCCCGCCGTCATCCAGACCTGAAGCTGCACTGCGCCCTCACTCCCAACACCAACCTCCAGTCGATCGAGGTCAACCTCGGCTCGACCTCGTGGGCCGGCGCAGCCCTCGAGCTCCTCACCTTCCTGCAGACCGTCCAGAGCACGCAGCTCCAGCGCCTCCGCATCTGGATCCAGTCCTCCAAACCCTGGACGCCAGAGGGCGAGCACCCAGACAGCATGCACAGCGCAGGCAGCTTCCGCGTGTTACACGCGGAGCTGGCGCGTAAAGCCTTCGACGCCTTGCAGAGCGTCAGGGTCGTCGTGACGGTGCACTACGACGACGAGCGGTGGGACCGTCTGGCCGCTGATGCGGCCGCGGACAACATCGTCACCGGGATACGGGTCCTGCTTGCGCCGTGGGATGCACGAGGGGTTCTGGAGACCGTCAGAATGGAATGGAGGGACAGGCCTGTGTGAGTCCCGGGCGTGCGCATGCTCCTCTGCATAGGGCTGACTGATGGTTTAAACAGGGACTGACCCACGTACGCATGGACCCTGACCTCGGGCGCACATTCAGACTTGACAATCAGAGCAGGACATGGAAAATTTGTCGAGCGCATGTTGTATGTAAGGCTTCTTGTCGCCTAACCAGTTCATCGCCACACTTGTCTAGGGCTATAGAAATGCCAGTGGTCGTACGCGCCGGCGTGGCGCGCAATGCACAAATCCCATTCCGGGCTCGTTGAGCGGAACGAGGTGCCAGTTCCCCGCGCATAAGGACTAGTGCGCGTGCCGGACATTCGATGGCCTTGGTTCAATGGTGCAACAACACCATACGTGCGGCTGCGTTTACGGGCACTTGAAATTCCTCGGACTCACCGCCTCTCTGCTCCAGTCATGGGTGGACACGACCAGCCTCCGGTACACCGTTGCATTCCGCGCGAAACATCCGCCTTTCACGACGTGGCATTTCCGAATGGGGCTCAGATGAGTGCAAGCGACGTAGAACCGGCACGCCTTCCTATCGGCAATGACGCAGGTCATTTCTCGGTGAGTAGCACACCCCGAGCCGGTGATCGTCCAGTATGGCCACTGACTAAGGCTATCTGCAGAATCTGTAAGCCCAAGGATCGTATTACATATGTCTGTCGTTGAGAGAACGAGCTGAGTGAGCGCGACAAGACCCACTGGTGCGCCGCTATACCCTTCACGCTGTCATGTCCACCGCTGACTTTGCTGTACTAGTTTACTGGCGCTGTTAAGCAACTTGTCAGCAAAACGGCGGTCACTGACACCTAGCTCCTGCAATCGGCAAGGATTGCTGAGATTAGTTTGACTAATTCACGGTGGAACGTACCGTACGCGCCGCGAGGGAATAGTCCGGACGTAGATAAGGACCGCAGGGCAACGACGGCACCATCCCCAACATCCCATCGAAACGCTCTCTTTGCTCTGCACACAATGGTCGAATTCAAGGGCTACGCACTTACCAGTGAGCCATGACCGCAGCCGACCCGCACGCAACGTTCCCACTGACCACCCCCATCCCACAGACACCGACGGGCCTGACGCCTGGAAATCCCTCGAAGTTGTCTCCTTCGAGCCCAAGAAGTTTGAGGAGGACGACGTCGAGCTCGCCATCACGCACTGCGGCGTGTGCGGCTCCGACGTGCACATCCTCCGCCAGGGCTGGGGCAGCGTGCCGTACACGCCCATCGTCTGCGGCCACGAGGTCGTAGGGAAGGTCACCCGCGTCGGATCGAAGGTCACGGAATTCAAGGCCGGCGACCGTGTGGGCCTGGGCGCGGTGGTGGACAGCTGTGGGCACTGCCGCAGGTGCCAGTCGGGCAACGAGCAGTATTGCCCAGAGGTGACGCAGACTGTGGTAAGTGACGCCCTCAATGCAGATCGGACGTATTCTGTCGCTCATGCTGACCGAACTGCCATGCGCGTAGAACGCCCGTCACCGCGACGGAACGCCTGTGCAGGGTGGGTTCGCCACCGCCATTCGCGCTAATGAGCGAGCCGTGTTTGCGATCCCAGACGGGATTGAGTCCAAGGACGCGGCGTCAATGTTTTGTGGCGGCGTGACTGTGTTCTCGCCCATGCGCAGGAGCAACATCGGGCCAGGGTCGAAGGTTGGCGTGATCGGTATAGGAGGCCTCGGGCACTATGCCATCCTGTTCGGTAAAGCGCTTGGCGCGGAGGTGTATGCGTTCACGCATAGCCCCAGAAAACGCGAGGACGCGAAAAAGCTCGGTGCAGACTTTGTCGTCGACACCGGCGTCGAGGTACATACGTGTTCTGCCCGTATACTTATGACAAAGTGGAACTTACGCTCTTTCCGGATTTTTGCAAATAGGACTTTCAGAAGTCGTATTTCGACACGCTCGACATGATCATCTCGACCACCAACGTCTTCCGGCCAGGCATTTCCTTCTCCACGTACACGAGTATGCTCACCGTCAACGGCAAGTTCGTCAACGTCGGCCTTCCCAACAGCGACCAGGCCATGCCGCCGCTCCAGGCATTCGACATGCTCACGAGCGGAGCCTTCATCGGTGGCTCGTACGTCGGCAGCAAGACCGACTGCTACGAGATGTTGAAGGTTGCCGTCGAGAAGGGCGTGAAGCCGTGGATCCAGGAACTACCTATGCGGGATTATAAGATTGCTCTCGAGGCGGTACACAACGGGGACGTGCGATACCGATACGTGTTGACGCAGGACATTGTGCCAGTACCGTAGGTACTTCGCAACGCATATGATGTAGCCAACCAGTGAGCGGTCGGCTGGAATTTGTGCTTGTGCTTGTAAATTTAGCTTACTACCATTGACGGTCGATGACGCGGGACTACGTCGGGCGACTACAGTAAAATAAGATACTGCGGTCAATGAGCTAACCATGGGGCTCGCAGGTCAAGTACACGCACCATTATCACAATCCCAGGCCGCGGAGGTATCGCGAGTCAAGCACAACAGTGCGACGACCGGTCACCATTGATTGACAGCACCAATAGCCGAGTCATCGTCGGTGAAATTATTCACTGTGAAGAATCATGTACAAGAGATTGAGCTGAAGTCTCGCACTGCAAGTACGCACGGTGTACTTATTCAGAGAAGACGAGGACCAGCAACTTAGCAAGAGCCAGCAAGGACCACGTCCGTCCCACTTCAAGTTGTACACGCGTAAGCGCCCTATTTCTATTTGGGCTCTGGCAGTGGCAGCTGTGCCAGTGAGAAGACAACGACCACGTGCGCACACCGTCTACTCATCATGTTCTGCATGATGATAATGATATGTATGTAATTTCGAATGCCGCGATTGCCTACTCGACCGGCACGAGATCCTGCTTCAACACATAACGGTAGCGCACGTCTCCATTATGCACCCCCTCGAGCGCGGTCTTGTACTCGCGCATCGGCAGCTCCTGCACCCACGGCTTCACACCCTTCTCCGCCGCAACCTTGAGCATCTCGTTGACGTCGCGCTTGCTGCCGACGAGGGAGCCGCCAACGAACGTGCCGTTCCAGAGGATGTCGGACGCCTGCAGGGAGGGCATGTCCTTGTCGGCGTCGGGCAGGCCGACGTTGACGAACTTGCCGCACGGCGTGAGCATGCTTGTGTAGGTGAAGTAGGTGACGCCCTTTGGGAAGACGTTCGTCGTCGAGATGATCAGATCGAGCGTGTCGAAGTAGGGCTTCTGATAGTCCTGTAGCAGAGAATCGCAAGACGTCAGTTGGTCGGCAGGCGGTGCAATGAGCGCTAGAACATACCTCGACTCCAGTGTCGACCACAACATCCGCGCCGAGCTTCTTCGCATCCTCCTGCTTATTCGGGCTGTGCGTGAAGGCGTACACCTTCGCGCCCAATGCCTTCGCGAACAGGATGGCATAGTGACCAAGACCCCCGATGCCGATCACGCCGACCTTCGTTCCCGGCCCGATGTGGTTCCGCCGCAGTGGCGAGAAAACTGTGACGCCGCCGCAAAGCATCGAGGCAGCATCCTTGGATTCGATCCCCTCGGGAATGGCGAACACGAAGCGCTCGTCGACGCGGATGGCGGTAGCAAACCCGCCCTGCACGGGGGTCCCGTCAGGGAAACGGCTGTTCTGCGGGACACGAACTACTAGTCAACGGACTGGCACGCGGGCGGAGTCAGAACGACATGGGACGTACCACAGCGCTGACAGAGGCAGTGCAGTACTGCTCGTTGTCGTGCGTGCACCTGTTGCACGTCCCACAGCTGCCCACCTTCGCGCCCACGCCGACGCGATCGCCGGCCTTGAACTCCGTGACCTTCGGGCCGACGCGGACGACCTTGCCGACGATCTCATGCCCGACGACGAGCGGCGTATATGCGACATCCCCCCAGCCCTGTCGCAGGATGTGCACGTCGGAGCCGCACAGGCCGCAGTGCGTTATGGCGAACTCGACGTCGGTGTCCTCGAATTTCTTTGGCTCGAATTCGACCACCTCGAGCGAGTTCCACGCGGCGCGATCAGCCTCTGCGCAGTGCGGACGAGCAGTTAGTGAGGCGGACGGGAGGGGACAGGAGGGCCAAGCTTACTGGTGAGTGCGTATCCCTTGAATTCGACCATCGTGGGAGGGAGGGGTATCTGAGTAAAGCCTTGCGAAGCTGGACATGGTCTCTATATAATACCAGGACTCCGACGTCCGTCACCATATATAGTTTCGCCTGGTGCGGATTCTAAGATAACATACGTCATTGACTAGCCATAGTTTTCTGCGAAGGACAGCGGTTTTATGCAAGCTTGATGCCTGTCGATCGTGGGTCGTCGAAGGTCGTCGATGACGCGAGTCGGCCAATTGCGGAGTAGGGACACACTGCTTTCCTCCTTCAATTGTCGACGGGCTACTGAGTGAGTGGGTCAGAAGCAGAACGCCAAGGCAGCGCAGGCGAAGGTATGAACGATGAAGCGGAGACAACAACGGAAGGTACGGCCGTTCAAGCTACGGTTATCACACCATTACGTTTTCCGTGATACTTCCGCCCCCGGTCCAGCACTCACAATATTGAACCATGTGATACCACGGAAGCCCTAAGGACAAGTATAAATCCGGCCGTCCTTTGCGCGAACGTTCTGACTATGGAAGCAATTGGGAATGCAAATCGCTGGCAGGAGGCTTGGAAGGACAGAGAGGGCTTGTGGTATGGAAAAACGGACGGTCCTGGACGTGGGTCCTCGGCGGATGAACTCTGAGCCTCTCTGAGCACTGTGGCCTGCTTACGCAACGCGTCGAAGCTGTACGTATAACTAAATGTGTGTAAGTCGTCGAGGGAGTGAGGTAGACGAGTCACCAACTTTGAAGTTTACAACTTCGATTTGCATAGCTGTGGTGATCAAGTTGGGATAAGTATTCTTCAGCAGTGCATAACCTCGCGACTAGATCGTAGACGCATCTACGAGGTCGGATGGAGAATGTGTGCCATGGGGACGTGCGCGCCAGCACTTCCCACGCCACAAACGCGTTGACCCGTGACTCTGAATTCGAACGCGAGCACGTCTCTGAGTTTTGCACTTGCACCGAACCGCCGCACACACTCTCACAACGACGACGCTACGTTGACCTCTGTTTTACAGGGCTTCGTCATTGTAGCTATCCCTGTCAAACGACTTTTAGCGCCATCGAATAGAGCACAACCTTTCGGCGTCATCGACTCATCAGGTACCCACTGGCGTACCGCGTCAATCTGAAGTCGACTCGATGACAGGATACGACATAAGCTCAAGCGAATCTCGGATGTCGACCGAATCCGTCAAGCTACCTCGAGACTGAGAAGTCTCCCCTAGGACGCTCAGGGCTTCGCAATAAATGTGGAAGGTTGGTTGTGATCTGCATCCTGAACGAATTCGAAGGCAGCGGGAGGCGTCCGCACACCAGAACGATTCTCGTTGTGTCGACGCTGACGTCCTGAATGCTCCCTCTCTCTGTCTACGAGCTAGCTCACCCCAAGCTCACAGGCTCTCTGTCGCCCGCAATGGGGAAGCGACGAACTGCACCGATCGCGCCGCACGCGCCGTAAGCTTACCTCCAGCTTAAGTCAAGCTCGCGGCGGGCTCACGCGTCTGCGCCGCCCGAAGCGCGTCATCCCATTCATCGTCACTCCCACACTTCCCGCCTCGTCATGAAAAGTTGACTGCCAGTTGGTCATCAGTCTCGATCCAGGTCTAAACGGCGCTGCGCGCGGGTTTGTGTAGAACCTGAGCTGTTCATATATACATATAGCTTCCGAGCGAGTCCGCGCGAAAGGTACATATGTAAGTGCTCCTGATCAGATTGCGCGACAAAATCGATGGCAGACTGCCAGTGATGGACACTCAGGGAGTTGAACCCTGGACCTTACGCATTTACACTCGACGGATGGGACATGCGAAGCGTACGCGCTACCAACTGTGCCAAATGCCCGACAAATTCAGACTCATCGTGCTCTGTATGGATCCGTGAGTGGTCCTTGCTCTTGAAGAGCTGTTATGATACTATTCTCAGATCACGGATGGCAGGTGACGCAAATGTGGCAAGCAGCAGAGCCTTTCGAGAGTCGGTGAAGCATTCCCTGATCATGAAGATGTCGCACGTACTCGAGAGACCGTATACGTACAGGTGAGCAGGCTCGCCTTGCCAACGGTGATAGGTAACTCAGCTCTCCGGGAACATCGTCATTCTAACCTTCTGGCACACCTGAATGCGCGGCTCGCAGGCCCTACATACCGACTCGCACGTCGCGATATGGCCATTCGCCATGCCAGGTACACAGACAGGTTTGACAGCCCCCTATAGCCAAGTGCTGACTTCGGCGAACTCGGGCACGGATGCGGATGGTACCACTCCTGTGCGTTCAGCCCGCCGTACCGCCGGCAAACCGCACCGATTGTACGCCGACCACCCTTGTCTCTGGTATTGCGGCTTGCGGGTGCGCCGTCATGTCATGCTGCCGCCGCGTACGGTTGTCGGCGGTCGCGTGGACCCCCAGTCTTCGAGCGTGGTTCACCGCCACCGTCCATACACGCACCTGACCGTCTCCGTTAACAGTGTGTACTAAGCGTTGCCATCGTGGCTTCGCCGTGGACGGAACACCATCGGGGTTCAAGTGGACACGAACACGCGCAGTCTATGGCCGAAGCCACATCATACCGGACAATCCTGCGAGTCGTGGGACCGTTCCGTGCCGTGCTGATCCTGTCTGGTCACGCCGGGCTGCTAATGAAGTGAGGTACGACGCGGATCATCGTCTGTCCGGATCCCTACCTGACCACCACCCCATCCCACGCTGGTAGCACGGCGACCCGTTTCGGGGGCGTCGACCGCAGCGAGTAACGTGCGTCCGCCGGTCTTGGTTTTGGATGACGAGTGATCCTCCTACAGTGTCCATGGCAAGATTCCGCGCCGCTTCTGTTCGATACGAATAGGTTGGGTTACGCAGAGCGAAGGAGCGCAACTCGACAAGGACGAACAGCAGTAAGTAGTCTCCGTTGCAGACCATACAAGCCGGCGCAGAACAGGTCCCTTCGCCGCTATCGATCACAGGCCCTCCGGTCCGCGCGGACGCGCTCCGGCGCAGCGTGCCTGGCTCAATGAACTTCGCGATCCGTCGTGTCCGGTGCGTGGACACATTCCCAGCGACCACACAGAGCTCTGTCGATGGGACGCTCAGGTGCAGAATCGACGCGTCCAGCGCCCACGACCCCAGGGATATGGACTCACCTTTGCCTGACTGCCCAGCTTCTCCTTCCCTGCCAGACGGAGATGAAGTGCCCGGGACCGTGCGTGGACGCGAACGTTCAAACGAGCCATGTTCAGCACGTATGACGGGTTCTGACGCCGCGCTTCAGCTTCGCGTTCGACGAGGTTCGACGCGGTACGACGAAGTCGCCTTATCAAGCCGCACGGCGACGCGCGCTGATAGAGTGCACCTGGATTAAACTCACGCGTAGAGTTTGCGATAGGCGCGGATTCGCCCATCGGCGTGCAGTATGGGGGCAGGCACCGCAGCTAGCAATGAACGCGATTGAGGAAGCATGCACATGCGCCGGTCTGGGAGTGCGCAGGGTTTGTGGGGAGGACCGGGAAGCGGGTGTCACATCGGCATCGACGCGTCGGAGGGTTTGTGCGCTGGACAGGCGACGTCGGGTTGGCAGCAGTGCCGGTGACGGCCGTCATTGATGTACTCTGACAACACGTTCGCCCCTGGGCCTCCACCTGCAGCGCAGCTGAAGATCTGACGCGGACGGACGCTGTGAGGTGCATGCAAGCCGTTCACGGGGCGGACCAAAGCAGCACGCCGGATGCGAGCCCAGATAAACAGATCAGTAAGATCGCTGTACAGTGCAGTATACCGGTACGTCGTATCGTACAACAAAACAGCATAGGGTAACTGAATAAGGGTACAGGTAGAGGGATACGTGGAATGTGCGTCCGCAACGCGAGCAAGCGAGGTCATCGTGGTTCGTGCAACTTCCCTGTGAGAGGCAGAGGAGCACCAGACAGACATGAACGGGGGAACGGACGTGGACGTGGACGTGGACGCCAGAACGTAGGGTAGGTGAGTATATGTGCGCGTGCGCGTATGCATGGATGCAGGCGAGAGCGAGACGAGGCGGGACCGATCGAGCGGAGACTGAGACGGCAATTACCCTGGCCAGACTGTAGTGTATGGAGACCGTCCGGTATAGTGTTCGTTCGTACATTTGCGTGAAGTTCCGTGGTGCTTTTGTGTGGAGTATAGGCCGAGACTGTGGAGCAGGGAGTAGAGCGGAGCAGACGAGAGGGAGGAGACGAGACCAAGGAGGAGACGCGCCAGCGCGAGAGACCGAGGAGCAGCGGGAGTATGGGGTGCGTGTGGGGGACCGTGCTAACGCGGCGTCGTGGCGGCCCTGCGCATCGGCGGGCGAGTATCTGCGCCGACGTTCCGCCACCGCTTCTCCCATTCCTGCAGTGCTCTACGGGGCGTCGTGAGCGACCAGACACGACCAGGAAGACGCGCGCACACGCACCTGACGAAGCCGCCGTTGGGCTTGATGCACGCGCGCTTGCGGCGGACGAGGTCGAACGCGGTGTCGTAGGTCATGTTCTGCGTGTAGATGAGGTACGCGATCACGATGGCCGCGCTCCTGCTCACGCCCTGCGCTCCGAAACACGCTGCCGTAAGTACACGCGGCGACACGCGCACCGAGCCGAGACACGCACCTGCTGGCAGTGGACAAGGACGTTGACGCCCTTCCTGAGGCGGTCGTCGATCCAGCGGACGGCCTGCTCGAGGTGGGGGCGGATGTCGGCGGAGGAGCTGTCGAGGATGTCGAGGCGGTAGCAGTCGATGGCGCGGGTGCCGCCTGCGGTGGGGTCGGGGACCCAGGGGGCGTCGAGGACCTGGACGAGGGCGGAGACGCGGTGCTGGTCGAGGAGGGGCTGGTCGAGGACGGCGGAGAAGGAGCCGAGGTAGAGCGCGCCGGTGTGGTGGGCGGCGGAGGGCGGGATGATGAGGTGCATGGGCGTGCACATGGCCTGCATGACCTCTGGCGGGAGGTTGTCGAAGCGGATCATGGTCGGCTGGGCGTGGACGGCGAGGCGAGGCGAGGACGACGGGGCTTGTGCGGCGAGGAGGGGCGAGAGCTGGTGGCGAATGGAGGAGGAGGGCTGGGCTTATAAACGGGGGAGCGGATGGACACTCGCAGAGCCGTCGACCGCGATCTAGATCCTGTCTCTCCGTCCCGGGCGCTTCCCCGCGCTCTTCGACGTCCGCCCGATCCCAGATCTTATCGATTTCCGAAGGCCATTTCCGGTGACGTGACGTGCCCTCGACGCGCACTCACCGTCCTCGTCGCCTCTCGCCGCCGTCTTGGACGACCTCGGCGACGACGGACATCGCGCCACGCTGGGCCAACACGCCGCTGCCGGACCCCACGGGAGCATCCCACGTCTCTGTATTCGGCGGTGAGTCGTGGGCCCCATGGAGCTGGCACCAACCCTTCCAGCGAGCCGTTTCCGCTCCCCTGCTCCTCTTTCCTCGAACTCCTCCTCCGCTCATCCGGAACGCCAGGCGGACGCTCCCACCTACCACCCCCGGTGTGATGTGATGCCACTCGTATCTGTCCACCCTCTGCGGCACGGCACCCACATCGACAGATGTACGCCACTTGTAGAGGTCGTTCTGTATGAGGAACGCTGGGCCCTCCCTCCCCCCTGGCCACACAGTCTGCACACCACTCCGAGTCGGACACGTATAGCCGCAGGGCCCCGCAGCGCGCACGGTTGCACAGCAGCCCATATCCGAACCCGCGGGTCGTCTCGCCCGCGGGCCGTCATCGATGCAGCGCCCGCCCCCCACAATGACGTCGCGCGAGGCCGCTGTAGGTACGCCAGTCGATCGCCATCACGCCGCGCGTCGACGTCCATACGTGCGGGACCGTATGTCCGTGCGGCGGAGGCAGTACGCCCCGGATCCGCACCCAGCCACCCATCCGGTCTCCAACCCGGCCACTCCATCCCGCGAATCTCGGACCCACAAGGAACACGCCGGCCGGTCTCTGTACATGTCGTGGTCGCCTGTCGATCGCGCCTTCGATTCCGAGTCGGGTCACTGTCACTGCGTCGCCCGTCCTACCTCCTCCCGGCAACACCGTGCCAGGGGCTCACACCGCCGGACCTCGCCCTTTCCGCCTTCTATGTCCGTGATTCGGGCTGCTGCCAAGTTACAGAGGCGAGGGTTCCATTTCCGAGGCCGAAACGTGACAGCTGGGCCCGGGGATCGCGCCGTTCGAATCTGAATGACTATGCGGTTGGCGGGGGCATTCATTGCATCTCGGAAGCCGCATCTCGTCCGTGCCGGCGACCGCCACTGTGCGGTGATGTCCACTCGGTGGCCTGGACACACGGGCGATCGCTCCGTCCTGAAGGGGCTACGTGCGATCGAAGCCTGCCCAGGAGGTCGGCGGTCACAAGTAACGAGCGGTCCCTTTCTGTGCGCGGGCGTGCACGGCAACCTCGTCTCGCTTCAGTCGGTTTGCGGTGCATATCGGCTACCAGCAGGGTTGTCGTCTAGAAGCCATCCCTACGCGTTTGCCACTCCGCGCTGCTCTGGTCTGTCTGTGCTTTTCCGCGCGCTCTATATTACAGTACTTTGCTTGATACCATATGCGACGCAAACCCCCAGGTCTCGCTCCTGGCTGACACGTTTGTCTGCTGCAGCCCACGGCCACCAGGCTCCCAGCTATACACAGATGCCTCTGCTCGTCGACAACCACCGTCTCATCTGTCGCACCCAACGGTTCGCCCGCCTCAGTATACGGCACACCAGACTTGGGGGAGCCTCGTGTCGCGATCGGCCATGCAGTCGCGCGCGCGAGTCTATCACTCGCGAAGCCCCTGCTCGCTCGGCCCGGAAGGCTTACTTCCAGTCCTGTCATGGCGCGCGTGGTCAGCTGTCGCCCGTGCTTCTGAGGACGCCGCGTCGTGTCGTGTCGTGTCGTGCTTCTCAAGACGCTCCGTCGAGCTTCCCTTTTGGTACTCACGACATCCACGTCCGGAACTGGACAACTGCGGAATGGAAGCTCAGCCTGTCAGAAGGGCGAGGCACGCGTGGCGGGTGACCCGTGCGACTCGGAGGGAGGGCGGAGGTGGACGGGAAGGTTTGAAGGCTCCCGGGAAAGGAAACACGTTTTCCGTATCTCGACATGCAGGACAGCGCTGACCGCCTCGCCAAGAATGCTAGATCCGGGTGAACGCCTTCGCAGCTGTTGTCTGGGCCCAGTGCTGGAGGATGCCCCCCAGCCATCGCAGCCATTCGCGGACGAGCAGCCCCCGCTCTTCTAGAATGAGCGTCCGCAAACGGACGTCCCCATTCCAACTCGCGACAAAACAAAGTTGGCACAGCACTCGCAGCACCCATCCAACGGCGATCCTCCATATCCGGCCCCGTTCTAGCGCACGAACGTCTCCCTGAGCGCTGGGATCATCCTAGCCGACTTTTCGCCATCACCCTCGTATTCACGCGTCCAGGCTCGAGGCACACAACTCGCCTCGTGTGCAGAATATCGCGGCTGTACGTACGAGCCTATCACTGCGCCGTCCGCCTTCCAGCGCAGCACTACTGTCCCGGCCCGGCCCTCCCGCCTCTCCGTCGTCGTATGCCATGCCGGTGCACGATCGATCCTCCCAGCGGCTCCATGTTGCAGGTGAACTAAGAGGGGCCACGGTGCGAACCGTGCCCATACGCGTACGCGCGGGTCCGGCGAGCGCCTCTCGTCCTCGTCCTTCTTCCAGCTAGCACTCGCACTGATAGAGCCTAGACGGACACGCGCGCGGCGTGCTGAGATCCGGATAGGCTGGCCGAGGTGAGAGGCGACCCGCATCCTCGCACCCCGTTACGGCAGCACGTCTGACAGCTACGCCATTGCGTCTCCCGCTCGATACGCGGCCCAGGGCGGACCAGACGCTCTCGCCCGCCACGGAAAGTGCTCAATAGGTGAGAGCGCACACCGGCGCGGCAGACGATCCTCCCGTCCGAGCCACGGACGATCGCACACGCGTCCACAGCCGTCGCGCGGACGGTCTCAGAGACTAGGAAAGGTGCACCGGGGTTCCACCGCTGGAGGACGTGAGTTCGTATGGATGGATGGGCGTACCCTCGACGCCTCGTGGCGGACCGCTGATAGGCTTGTTCGAGGAACCGTGACGGCGTTAACGACTTCTGAACTCGAGCGTGCGTGCCCGCGAGCTTGTTGGGCAGCAGGACGGCGCTCCGTGCCAGTCGGACTCGAGGTGCTTCCTCCCGGACCTGATCGATGATCCACGGGCGATGAAGTATTGGTGCGTATACCAAGCGCATACTTACTGTCGTTGTTTTCGCTGGTCAAGATGGGTCAGCAGGCAGAGGAGATACTCTATGCGCCTTGAGGATGTCATTCGCAACGGCCTCGACGCTTCTGTGAGTAGCGCGTGTCGTCGAACGTGATCCAGCCTGAGAAGGGCGCCGGGTCGAAGCAGCCTTTATCTCGTCAATGCCTAACGGATCCTGCCAGCATCCCGTAAGCAAAGCTCGATCCCTGTTTTCCATTGGGTCTGCTCCCTGTGACGATAGGCTTTCATCACTAATGACACGCGCGAAGTCGGCGTATAGGGTCGTGGTGATGCTCTAGTACGGAATCAATACAACGCCTATTTTCCGCTCGACCGACATTCTGCCCTATCCTCATCCCACCAGCAACGGTATGCCCAACGAGCCGGACCTGGTGCACCCGTCTCCCATGCTAATGTGACGACTCAAGGAAGAACCCGCCATACGCCGCCGTGGTGCGCCTTCTCACTTGCCACTTCAGTAGCGTGTACTGAACACGGCTCGTCAGGGTCCAGTGGTCTATATGCATATGTATCCCCGCAGCTGCGTGCCTAATCATCTGCCTCCATACCGCTGCTCCACGCCTACCTATCTCGCTCGTGGCCCCGGCGTCCGACGGTTCGAACTCGTCTTTCCCGCTCTCTTCCCGTCGGATCGACCCGAGCGCGCGGAAACTCTGAAGAGATGGCATCTCAATAAACCTGCCTGCGAGTCATCTGCCAATCTGCATTCTGCGGGCTGCTAATCTTGCTTCGAGATGCGGTTCAGACCCGTGCGGGCCTCTGGTCTCATTTTGATTTCCGAGCTGTCGGCGCACTGGCCCATATCTACTCGGGCTCGAGCAGGTTGCTCGCCTGTGAGCTGCAGTTTGGCGTGGCCGTCTCGTCTGCTTACTCAGGATCTGGTTCCGGTGTGTACGTTGGTTCTGTCCGGGTTGCCTCGACTGACTGGCAGCACAGTTCGCAGCCGTGAGAATGCGTCACCCACTCGTCTCAAATGGCTGCGAGCAGCAGTGCTAAACGCGCGAGTGCTCACGCCTCTGTCTTCCATGTAAGAAATGCATGCGTACTTGGCGCCACGCATTGCGTGCAGGCATCCGTGGCGCCCACGCCAAATAGCCTATTGGGAATACCGGGTCCCGCAAGACACTCGAGTCCAGACGCGCATCCGAGCCTGTGTGGCACGAAGCGTCCGGTCCGCAGTGTCCCCCCGCACCCCCACAGAGACGCCCCGCCCCGGGTGCTCAAGCCCTTCTCGAAGGCTGCGTTACGTCTTCGGTGCGATTTGAAGGCACGTCCGAGTCTACTTCACGAAATGCATGCTTACAAGATCCGAGCCGAACGCGTGTCTACGCGCTAGGCGTCCGCCATGTCGTGTTCTGACTGTCAGGTGAAGGGTATCCGCTTGCGAATCGCAGTATGCGCACACCGGACAATGAAGCCGGCCAAGAGGCCTCCGACGACCAGCGCACGTGTCTGCTTAACCAGAGAAAAGCAGAGGGGATAGAATCGACGAGGCGTATGCTACATACATGCGAGCGACATTAACGACGTATCCCGACCGTAGCAGCAGCGCGATTGGCTGCCACTCTATATCGTAACTGTGTACAGTAGACGTACATATGTATACTACTTACAAGCATCTGCGCCCGCACCCAAAAGGACAACAGCACCCACACGGGGCTCTAAACCGAACGCGTCCTCGCAAGGACTAATCCCCGAGCCGCATACAGTAGTCGGGGTTGCCCGTCGGGTTCAGCCCCCAGTTCGGGAACGGGACGGCCTTGCCCGACGCGCCGCCGACGGCGAACGAGTACACGAACACCATGATCTGCGTGCCGCCGTCGAGCGCGGCCGAGAGCAGGAAGTTGTACTTGCGGAACCAGCGCGGGCGGTACTTGCGCAGGTACCACTGCGAGAACACCGCGACCGCGAGCGACGTCATCCACGACGAGTTGATGCCCACCGACAGGTACCCGAGCTCCGCGATCACGACGGGCGTGAACACGAAGTTGAACCCCGCCTTGGGCCACAGCCGGTGCGCGATGTAGAACGGGATCGGCAGCGCGAGCCCCGCGATCAGCATCCACGGGATGAACCCGTACCGCGCGCCCGGCGCGTACAGCGGCTTCGCGAGCGCGCCCCACGTGATCGCCGCCGAGTTGTACGACTGCACCTGCTGCCCGGACCACACGTTCGTGCCCTGCACGTCCAGCAGGATCTCGCGGTTCCCGGCGATGACGGACTTCATGATCACGTAGTTGAGGATGCCCCCGACGATCCCGCCGATGGTCTGCATCAGGAACGTCACCCGCGGCGGGAGCTTCGTGTACTGCCCGAGCTTGAGGTCGCGCAGCATGTTCAGCGTCAGCTGGTACGTCTGGTAGCCGTCTGGTCTGCGTGTCAGCCGTGAGAGCACGCCACTGCAGAGGGGCACTCACAGAGCGTGAAGAACATGTTCGCGACGGGCTTGCCCGGGATCATCGCACCGCCCACCATCTGGATCAAGAACTGCAAGCTCGGCTGGTACCCTACCGTCGCATAGAGCGTGCCCAAGATCGGCACGAACGCAGCCGAGAAGATGAGCGCGACGATGAAGCCCCACCAGGGGAGGCCCGAGTCCGCGGCGTAGCAGAGGCCGAGGCCCACTCCGAACGTGACGCAGAAGAGGGCCCCGAACCACCAGAGGGGGGCCTCCTTGTAGACCTTCATCTTCTGATAGTGCACGTCCTGGCACTCATGCGTGCGCACGTTCCGCACGACCTCCCAGACGTCCTTGAAGTGCCAGATGAAGAAGTGCGTCACCGCGGCTGTGCGCGAACGGGGTTGTCAGACATCGCACGGCGCGGAGGGAGAGACGACACTCACTGCCGATGTACGCCGTGCGCGAGAGCTGGTAAAGCGTCTGCGAGGCGGCGTAGTAGGGCAGGCCCTGCTCCTCGAGCAAGGTGTTGTTGAGCGTAAAATCGGCGTTCAGGATCGACAGCTGATCGTACTCTGTGCCGTTCTGGTAGAACAGCAGCTGCGACAGGAACGGGAAATTCTGGGCGTGCCACACATTGCGCGCGTAGCAGGCGCAGAACGCAATGCTGCGTGCGGCAGTCAGTACGCGGGGGCGTGGAGAATCAGAGACACGAAAAGACTCACATGCAGACGACGACGCCAGAGTAGATCGAGAGCTGCGTCGCGAGAGGGGTGAACAGTGAGCCGATCGCGGAGCCGCCAGACCCGATGTAATTCCAGTCGAGCGAAAGGGCGAAGAGACCCAGGCCCTCATTCCCGGCAGCGCCGCCAAAGATGCGAGTGACCCAGGGGCTCTTCCGATCCGCCAGGCAGAAGATCGAGATACCCGTGAGCGTCCTACCGAGTCGCACGCGTCAGCACACCATCCGGGAGGAACGAGCGAGTTGTGGACGCACGGTGCGATGTACTCCGGGAACCACTCCCAGACGAAGATGGCAATGAGGACGCTCCAGAAGAAGACGCGGCGCTTCTTCTGGAGGAAGGCGCCCTGGCCGCGGTGCATGGCATCAAAGAGCTGGACCTGGGGCATGAGGAACGGATAGACGGCCCATGTCGGGTAGACTAGGTAGTCTCGCGCGAGTCCCGTCAGACCGTATCCGATCAGCTGGGACGTGATCAACCTGTGTCGGGTGACCCGTCAGCATCGCCATGAGAGGAAGCAGAGGAGACGAAGACATACGTGAAGATGCCGATGGCGGGGCCGACCGAGACGTTATAGTAGAGGTCTTGGGCGGCAAAGACGGAGATAGCGATGGCCTGGTCCGAGGCGGTGGTCTGGCGTGGGGGTCAGCAGGCGCGTCTGCGATGGCGCATGGCATGAAACCACGCGTGAGCACTCACCGACATGATGCTGATGGCGACGTGCTCCTTGATATCTACGACAGCGATACGGGACACGTGAGTAGCAGTGGATGGGATAGGGCAAAAGACGCACTGAAGCCTCCGGGGTTGATGAAGCGCCAGAAGCGATTGTCGGGGGTGCGCATCTTGTCGATGGCGTGGTTGGGCCCGGGGAGTACGGCCTCGAGCCCGCGACCGAGGATGAAGGCGAGAACCTGGAGGAAGAGACCGGATACCTGGACGGTCTGGGGACGGAAGTACTGTTGCGCGGTCGTCAAGGCTCATTACATGAGACTGCTTGAGAAAAGGTAACGTACGAAGAGTTCGCCGAGGACAGCGGCGAAGCAGGCAAGGCCGAGACCGAGGAACCAGGTGCGGAAGGTCAGGATGGGCAAGGTGGGATCATCGTCGAGAGAGACAAGACGGAGGGCATAGTCCTCCCCTGTCTCGATGGGACGCTCCTTGCCGGACTCGTCGAGGTCGATTGCACGGACGTCCTCCGATACCTGGTGCACAGTCAACGGTGCATACGGTAGCAGAAAATCATGATACGCACATCACCAACGGCGTTGGGGTCGACATCCACGCCGGCATCGAGGACGGGAAGGTCGAGAGGACCCTTCTCGTTGGCGATGGACTTCTCGTCGGACATAGAGGAGTCGGACAGCTTGCGCTCGACTGTGGCCATGTTGGATCACGACCCAACCAGGGTGGCGGGGGATGATGGCGACGAGGGCGTCGAGAGAAGAGCCGGGTTCCTCGGCGCACGATAACATGACCTGCGAGCTTATAAGGATGAGAAGCGAGCGGGGTAAGACTGGGCAGATGTGGCCAAGGCACGGCGAAAATGAGGCAAGTCGACATGATAACTCCAGGAACCAGCGGGCCACATGGAGCAGGGGAGGAGGACGAGGAGCGCACCTCTGCTATCAGCCAGACGCCCATGCGCCCATATGCTTCCCTCGTCCCAAGCCAGATCCGATCGTCGCTGGTGGCGGCCCGCTCCCTGGCCCGCCTCCGCCACCCGCTCCTCGATCTCTTCCTCAACTTTGCAAACGACCCGCCCGCGCCGCACGACCCTACTCGCGGCTGGCTCCCAAACAACGATTTTCTGTGCCCCGGGGACGTACGGACTGGCGGTCACTGTCACCCGATGTCTGGACACCTTTCAAACCTTGCTATCTTACCGCCTCGAATGCATAGCAAGGCGGGAGTAAAGTCTGCACAGGATCCAGGCACTTACCATCCATTCACGTCCTTGGCTCAGGAGAAGACGTGTGCCTAGCATTGCGGCAAGCATTGCGTCGTGCTCTGCCAGCATACCAGAACGCCGGCATCTTGTAACTTGTTGACGAAGGCTATCGTGTGCACAGGCACCGAACGCTTAATGAACACCGGGAATTGGCGGGTGTAAGTACCTTGGTCGTTTGCCGCACCGTCGGTCCCGGTGCCTCCAGAGGCCTTGGGTCTCGGTACTACACTCCAGCCCACCGTTCAGCCTAGTCCCACTGACTGGGTCGCTATTCTTGCGTTCCGTGTGCCTTTACCATTAGCCCGACGCCGGACCCATGCCGTCGAGCGTCCACGAGTGTATACGCATCCACTGTCAGAGGCGGCAACCCGTCCCCGCAAAATCCACCTTACGCGTCTGTGGGGCAGGATGTCGTGCTCTCGATACAGACCTGCGTCGTCATCCTCGCGCTGCATACCCAATTGTGCTCCGAATCCCGCACGGCCCCATGCCCGTCGACTCCTCTAGTATGTAAGCCATAACATTCTGTCCGCTCCGTCAGGTCGGATCTCTTCCAGATGTTCCTGTTGAGCCCCATGGGGACATTGCGCCCACCTTTCAATGCGAAGTGCTGCAAGTTCCATGCGTGTCTGGTCCTCGTACTAACCTCGAAAAATTGACGGAGATGCCTTGGTCTCCCTTCTCTCATGTTAGACCCCAGCTCTCAGTCAACAAGCTTGGAGCAGCAATCGCGCGCAAGTGTGCCCCCTCAACCGCCTCAACGCTCCCCAGGGTGAGGCCATCGTGGCACATACCGATGGAAAACCTACCTCTCGCCACGAGATGAAGTCAACCCAACGGGCCGTCGAGGCACATTTCTTCCAGATTCGCGAGCGAAGGCTATATACTCTAGCATCGCACCCCCAACTCGGTACGTCTCCATGCCGCTCGTATGTCCTGAGCGCTGAGCGACGACGTCAGCTGTGCCGGCGAGTTGCTCAGAATTGCGACGCTGACTCGCAGGAAACGAATGTGTCAGCCACATGGGCATGCCAAGCTGCGGTGTAGCTACATTTCTCGCCAGAGCCAGAGGCCAGGCGTCTTGACGTGTGGACTTTAAGTTGTCCGCAACGGTCAATCACCGAGGCGGCCCAAAGATTGGGACGCATGTCGAAGAACCCAAACTCCACATTGACCTTACGCCGCATAGCAGGCGGTCGTTGAGCCAATATTAGACGGAGGACTGTCGCGTCGAAGGGCGGTGCACCGTAGAGTCGCTGGGTATACCAATGTAGAAAAAAATGCTCACTACATTCCGAATACGACTGAATGTGTTCTTCGGACTACGCTGCTAACTTGACTTGAGATCTTGAGACCCGCGAAGGGGAAAGACTCAATAGCAGAGACGGGCGACGCGGCGGTTCATAAGTACGTACACACGATAGAAGAGTGTTGCCCACGTGGAGACGAGCGTTGGGCGGAAGCGAGATCGACGGCATCTTTCGAGACCCCCAACACGAGCGATGTGGTGCTCCCGCGCCCCGAGGAACCGACCCGGAAAGGGGGCACCACGCCCGCAAATGTTCAACGATGTGGTTGACCAGTGACAGAGCGACGGTCGCCAGCAAGTAATGAATTGGTCCCGCTTGTGGAGCGAGGTTCAGTTCAGCGTCATATGAAGGCGGTACACTGCGATCGAGTACGTGCCAGATTCATGCGACGCTGCCCATGCTTATATATAAGCGGACCGGCTGGGACGCTATGTCGTCAACTTAGGTCAGGAAAAGAAACATAACGCCGACCGAAATGTTTGTTTCCTGTGATACAGTTCGAAAGATGATTTCTCCCGGAGTGGGCAGGTAGCGAACGCAAATGATACCGCCTGCAAGGCTTCAGCCTCTCCCCGAGGCCATGCGCACGCCTGCCGTTTGAAGCCGGAAGTTGAAGGGGATTGAACGGACGTCAGTCATGATTTCACATACACGCCCCACCAGCTCATTTGTAAGTTCAAATGTTCACATTCGGGAGATAAATGTGGACTCACAGATGCCTTCGAAGGTCTGAATTCATGTTCCCGCGCTAATTTGGTAATGACGCCGGGCATGGGCTGCACGAGAACTGCGCACACATGAGAAGGACCTGCAGAACCACTGATACAGATATGAGCCGGGGGACGTCGACATGTCCTGACAAGTTCGCGCCCGTATGATCTGCGTACCTTCCAAGAGTAGCCAGCCTCAACACTATCCAGTACTACTGGTATGTCGGAGAGCGCTCTCAGAGAACGTCATCCGGAACGGAGTGTGAGCAATGCACGAGAGAATTTATGCCGGCGCGTCTGCTCGGGGCTGTCAAAAATTGCCTGCATACCTGACACGGCCGACGGTCATGCTCACGCTGCGAATACCCAGATTGCGAGGCACGAGCTGTTAAGTAGGGCCTGCGCGTCCGCGTTTCAGATGTGTTGGTGAGAGGATGAATTGCCCGGAGAGACGAGTTACCTATCATATATCAATGCTGGTGAGGCGAGCCTGCTCACCTGAACCAGCTCTTGAGTACGTGCGACGTCTTCAGGGGATGCCTCACCCACTCTCGAAAGGGAACGCTGCTTGCCAAATTCGCGTCACTTGCGATTCGCAGTCTATACATAGTAATAACTGCCCTTTTCGGACGAGCCAGCACCACTCGCGGACCCACAAAATGCACGGCGCAGCCACAATCGTCGGGCATTTGGCACAGTTGGTAGCGCGTACGCTTCGCATGTCCGATACGTCAGTGGTAAAGTTGCGTAAGGTCCAGGGTTCGACTCCCTGAGTGTCCATCGATGGCCGTGGGCCGTGCTTTTTGTCGCGTAATCTGATCACGAACACTAACCTTCCGCGCGGTCGACTGGAATGCTGTATGAACAACCGGCTCTCAGTTTGCACGATGGAATGGGACGTGGGGGATGTCGCCACGGATGGGACTCCTGCTGCGATTCGGGCGGCGCAGACGCATAAGCCTACCGCGAGCTCGAGTTAAGCTGGAGGTATTGTAGCTTATCGTGACGGCGCGTGCAACGGGATCGTCACAATCGTCGCGACCTGTTGTATGGAGGGGATATCTATGAGCTTGTGATAAGCCAGCTCACAGAACACAGAAGGCGAAGGGGTGTAAGAGAGTATCAAGGACCTCGACGTCGATGATAGACTCACCGACTTCGTCCAGGATCCAGATGCTCACATTGCGAATGTGAGGTAGCTTCTTGGGTATCCGAGATCCGCGGGAGCTCGTGTCATATTCTGGCATGGTTAGTCGACTTGTCGCGGGTCGGCAACGGTTATGATCGACGTTGATGACAGTGCCTTGCCAAAGCTAGCCCTAGTAGCCAGAGCACGACGGCCTTGGAAGCGGAAGTAAGCGTCGCGTCCTCGGCCTCGTTGTGTGCGTGCCGGTACGGTGCAAGCAAAGCGGCCTGCTCAGGCTCGCGTTCGACGCGTCTGTGGCCCGGGGGTACTGTAGCATGTCACATTTACGGTGAGATTTGGTTATGCAAAGCTGTCTCGCTACCATTCGGATAACGACGAGATTCTTCGGCAAGCCAGTGGGCCATGTCATTGCAGTGTGACTGGTAAAATTGACCTCGGCTGATCATGATTCGACTACGCGATAACACGTGAAGCGAACACAGCGGGCGACGGTCGATTATGTTCCTCTGCATGGGCGTGTCGACTGCCACTGCCTTCAGGCTCAGCGACGCCACGTCCCAGCCTGTCAGCTTACTGTATCAGCTTGCACCAGGGCCGTCACACAGATGGGTCGACGTACTCAGTGTGCCGCGTTCATGTGACGCATGTACGCATCTTCTCTTCCAAAAGACAGTCCACAGACGTTGCAGACCCAATCCGTGGTTGGCGTCTGATCACACGCTATTCGCACTGTTGGATGACAGTGGGCGTAGCACCCTGTCTCCGGGTCTGCGTGAGCGCCAAAGCCGCTTTGAACGGCCGAGGTACACTCTGTTCTTCTGTACAACAAGTTGTTCGTTCATTGAGCTCGGAACACGACGAGTGCACTCACTCAATTGGAACCATGTCTGTGTTCTCCACGAAGACGCACACTCTGATTTGCCCAAAATGAGTGAGCATCTACTTGCGTCCGGCTTGCGTCCGCGAGTACGAGCGATGCTATGTAGTGATCTTGCTTATCGTTTTGAGCAAGCTCGTACGTAGCCTTATTATATGGGCCTCCCCTGGTGTACAAATCTGACGAGATAAGCGCAGTCCCGTTGACGTGTTCGACAGTTCAATTATTCAAACGTTCGTGTCTCCGCACTTCTGTTCTCACTATCTTGCCGCCTCTGTCTCGCGGGTGGAGCTCAAGCCAGCTGATGTCGGCCTTCTTGTACATCTTATCGACAGTGTTCCGTACAGATAAGTCTTGTCACGGTCATGTGGTAATGAGCTATCTGCATCCGCACCTGTATTGCATACATCAGCACCAATTTCAACGATGTGGAGGGCATCCGATTTTGGAGTTCGTACCGTGTATCAATGACGGAGACCGGGTGCTTATAACGAACAGCCTACGAGCTCAAGCCGCGGTTTTGGACGCCAGAATATCGTTATTGTGCTCTTCCAACACCTCGGATACTTGCGTAAACCGCGCACCGATCAGTGTTGTGAGACTTACGCACACAAACGTTTAGGATTCGTAGCACTAGAGGTTGCCTGTGAGGTGCGTTCACTCGTTAGTTATCTCCGGGACATCAACGAGTCGAAAGGAACTCAACGCAGCCATACACCGGAAGTGCTAGGATTTGAGTATGCGACTAATGTTGGGGCGAGTTATCGCCCCGAGACTCGGGCCCTCGATACGCCGTCATAAAGAGGACAGTGGGGCGGCGGATGCCCTGCATAACGTCGACTACGGAACCCGCGGTAAGTGTGGACTTGACAGGACCTTCCGACGCTTCGACGCCCACCGTGCATCCATCCATTGGTCGAATTTGACGCGTGAGTGTCCTAAGCCTCGTTGCACCTTTGAATGGCGGTTTGTCATGCGAACCTCAGAGAAGATGTACGTTCCTGTGACGACTAGCTCCGGTGCAATAAGTACCTCGACGCCACGAGGCAATATCCAACATGTCCTGTAAGGACTATGCCCGTTCAATACTCGACGAGAAGACGGCCGATGCATGCTGAGGTGCAACCTATCAGCGAGCGTGTCCACACCAAGCAAGGTGACGGACGTACATGCGAGCGACCGAAGTCCGCGCTTGATGCCTCGAATCAACCACGCGGTCCCACATCATCCACGGATGAGCTGCGGACGTGGCAAGGTTGACCAGATGGAGAAGCCTAGCCCGCACGCACGCCAGAGACGCATCTGCGAGGCATGTGTTCCGTACTCGAAAGCAACGACAAGGAAGCGGACGTTAGTGGTCACGCTCACTCCGCGTTATTCTGGTCAGTCAGCTATGATCCCAAGCGATCGCCCGATACATTCAAGCCATGATACAACACGTACTGTACACTTTAATCGCTCGCTCGCCGTTCCATACCAAAGACATCATCACGCGCAGATCCCCTTCGCACGCTTTCGCTGTTTTGCAGACCCAGATCCACTCTTGTGTAGAGGCACCCTTCAGTCGAACGCGATCTTCCCGACGCACACATATTCCCCCTCAGGCCCGTGGCTCCCCATCTCGCAGATCTGTATCTCGTCCACGCCCCAAACGCCTAGGTCGACGCGGACAGGCTCCTGCTTCTTCGCGCCCTGGCCCGGTGGCCTCCCCTTCCCCTTGGCCTCCCCGTGCCCATTGGTAGTGTCCTCGGCGACGGCAGGCTCCGCCGCGTCTACTTCCGCCGCGACCTCAGCGTCGCCACTGCCGCCGTCGGCCGTGGATGCGACGGGGACAGTGAGCGAGTCCGGGTCGAGCGCGATCGCGCGGAGAGCGTCGGAGGCGCGGACGGACGTGAAGGAGAAGAAGGTACGGTATTTGGGGCGCGGTTTGCGATGTGCCGTGTTGACGATGGTGCAGTGGAGCTGGGATCGGACGAGAGCAAGTCGGACGAGTCGGTGAAGGGCGATCAGATGGTCTATGACGGACGTACCTTGAGCGGGCGGTTCTCGTCCACTACGAAACCAGCCGATGTAAACGACTTGTTCACGAATTCTGAGGAAGATGTGGGTCAGCAACTCGAGTAGTCAGTCCGTATACAGGGACAAGCAACGCACGCGCGACGGTCCACAACTTCTCCGCGAACTCGCCATCTTCAGGTGGTCCGACCCACATCACGTTAGCGCGATTGGAACTTCCCTTTCCTCCCCTAATGATATCCATCAAACCCAGCTCAACATGCAGCTTCTGTCCCGCAAGCAATTCTATGATGTCCGGCTTCAGACTCTCCAGATGGGCGATCGCGCTCGCCAGCGTCGGCTTCTGCGTGGGGAACTCTGCTCAGCACCGTCGGAGGCTGCAGTTGCGCCCGATTGTTCTCCATTCGCGTTCTTCTGGAGAGACATGACGCCAAGTGTGAAGTGCAGCCGACGGGCAGGGACGACGACGCTCGGGTCGAGCCCGGTAATGGCGGGATCTGCGGCCAGGAGAGCGTCCGTGAAGGACGAAATGGTCTTTTGGAGATCTGCGTGGTGGCCCTATGTCGCATATGAATGTGAGGCCAGTCACTAACGATGCACAGATGCGGGCAAACGTACGATTGGGAGAGAGATGACTGCATGTATGCGCTGCGTTCAGCATAGGGTGGGAAGGATGAGCAGAGAAGTACGCACAGTGTGTCAAGTGTGGCCTTGGAGGTCGTTCCCTCTTCGTACGAGGAGGGCGAGCCTCCCTCGTCCCTTCGGCCTGTTCACCTTCGCCTGGCTGAGTATGGCCGTCTTCGGCAGGTGCAGCGCCCCTGCCCCTGCCCCTTCCACGTCGCCAACCCCGATACCCGCGTCGTCCTCCGCGCCTTCCGCGTCCGCGCTGACCCTGAGCGGGCTCTTCCTCTGCTGCGCCGCCCTCAACCTCTTCAGTAATCGGAATCTCCTCCGTCTCGATGATCTCGACGATCGACGCGGTCGTTTCGACCTCTCCGTACGGCTCTTCACTCGTTCCACCTTCACCTGCCCCAGCCGCAGCACCGCGACCGCGGCCCCGCCCACGCGGCCTTCCTCTGCCCCTACCTCTGAAGCCTCCTCTTCCACGACCTCTGCCGCGACCACCAATCTGTGCTGATTCGAATGCTGCTTCCGTGTCCATGCGAGCGAGAGCCGAGAGGGCGATGCGAGGTGAAAAGAGGGGATGGATGTGGAAGGGGAGGAAGAGGGGCCGCGCGAAGACGGGGAGCATGCGCGTGGCCAGAGGCGAGGCCCATCGAGTCGCACGAACCTTGAGCTTGCGCTGCCAGTTGTGGCGCACCGCGGCCGAGTGCGGGGCGAGGAACGTGACCGTGTGTCCCAATTTGTCCTCCATTTTGATCCCCTCCGACCCGCTCGGAGCGGCCCGCTGCCCCGCCGCTTCGTCTCGATACACAAGTCCTGGCGTTGCCCCTCCCCAAAGTCCGTGGCGAGCAGACTCAGACGGGTCCTCTGCGCACCATTACAGCTGGCCCGTACAGCGACGACACATCGGAAGGCGGCCTGGCCATTGCGTTCATCGCTGCAAATCCTCGTCCCGGGGGCCGCCACGCTGGGCCGCTGGCTGCCCGCGTCAGCACATATTAACATCGGGTCCTTCCGAGTCGCCTGCCTCCAAATGTTTGCATCGGCCACGGATAGGTCGTATGTTTCTCACCGTCGCGTCAATACTGGACTGTCAGCCGCAGGCCACGCTACGCATACAGCTCGGGAAGTTAGACAGCGAGACGGAAGATGAAGCCGCACTCACCTCTCTCTCGTGCGTGTTACGTCTCCCATGGGGACGCCAGTGGTCACTCATTCTTTAGATTCGATCCGACGACGCGTCGGGTCCCTCTCATAGAGCGAAACGCGCGAGACATCACCACCCGCGTCTCTATCATGGTGCGTTTCCCTTGTCGGTCCGTTCACAAACATCCGGAAGGCGTGCAGCACGGGGAATGGTAACGCAGCATTGCTGCCGAGGGAAAGAATTGTCTGCGTGTGCCAGGTATGTTCCCATCTCGCGCTTGAAGTTGAGCACCGAGGTCGTGTTGCTCGGCAGGATGACTCGCACGCCCGTTCAGGTGGCAGTCCGACTTTTACGCTATACGGGGCGTTGCGGCGCTCGTGATCCGTCCGACAGGGCGACAAATTCATTTACGACGTGCGTGTCGCCCATGACATTCGTATCTAACACGCATCGTCATGCGCTCAAGACAAACGGTCTACCTTCGTACGTCCCCAATGCGCTCAGATCCGACCGTTCGTTTGCATATTCCGCAAGCCCGATCGTCGCCGACGCTCACCCGCACCGTGCCTTGCTCGTCCCGTGCATAATGACCTCGGGGTTCGTCGTTCCTGGGCCCCAGACCTGACTCGCCCCGAGAGCGCGTTGCCGGTGCCGTTCAACATGACAGGGCAGACGCTCGCCAGCCGCCAAGACAGACCCCGTGCGAGCCCATCCGTTGCTGATAACCCATCTCTGTGCGCTCAGCTTGCCCTCAGCCCTCGACTCATCAGGAGGTAGATTGCGGCGTTCGAATCCCGACCTGTTCAGCTGGTCCGAAAGCTGTCGGAGCGACGGTGGCTGCGCGCAACGGTCCAGGTATGTTTTCATGTATGTATAACTCCTGAGGGAGTCGTTATCGTCGCGCTAATGACCTACTCAGGATGCTATTCATGTTTTGAACTCCCATGTCGTTACGGCGACGGACTGGGATGATTGCAGCAGAGCACATCAGTTCGCGAGAGCAACGAGAGAAGGAGATGCTATTACACTGCTTCTGTCAAACGAAGACTGAAGGCGTAGGTATGGATGCCGGTGCTAGCCTCGATGCGGCAAAGGCGGGCACATCCGGAGTATTGTAATACGGGGAACATACGCCGTCGAGAGCGCGCCCAGAAATTCTGAATGAAAGGAAGAGTGCCGTCGGCGCGAAGGTCTTTGTGGCGAGCCGCACCAGAGTGCTCTTTCTGCGTATGTCGACTTATGTATTTTCGAGCGCGTTGTGTCATTCGCGTCGTTCTTTCGACGGGTCGAATTCGAGACTTTGCGGTGGCCCAGTGCAACGACCTGAGTGCGCTTGTCGTGAGAAGGCGCGCGCCGCGGAGATGGAGGTTGAAAAGTACGACATACGGATTAGGTAACGCCCAGCCGGGCGTGAGTGTGCGGGTTGTCGGTTAGCGAGAACGCGGATGAGATCTGGCCATGGACAGTTCGTGCTGGGGCCGCCCAGGTGCGGTTACTTCTGACCGCACTACAACCTATATCTATTGCTTCCTCTCCTCGCCCCGCGTCATTCCTTCTTCGAATTCACGCCATTCTTTCAGTCTATCCCCCTCTGATAACTTGCTGCATCGCTAACGGACAACGACTCGGACGACCTCGCAAACATCAATATCATTTTTCAACACTCACAGGCCTACTTCGACTGCCCGATGCGCGTCCCTGTTGCTACCACGTCGCGCACGAAGACTCCGTCATGGAAGGGGAAGGAGCGGGAGACGGTCGTTGAAAGAGAAGGCTCAGGAGGCAGCAACGGCGTCGTGCTGCCGTTACAGCTCTTGACCGAGTCGATGTATCAATCGTGAGTGTTCCGTCTCGACGTCGCGCCACCTGGCTTTGAAGTTTGCGAACACTCGATCGACATCAAAAAGCGAGCGAGTAGGAACTGCAAGCCGAGCGGAGCGCGCGTTTCGTACGCGGGTCCATGAGCTGAACAAACTCGTAGTGTCTATACTCTCCCTGTCCTCGTCGGCGGTGGCCGCCAAAACCTCTCCCTCCAAGTAGATACCGGTTCTGCTGACTTGGTGCGTGATCTCTGTATCTCCCTATTCGTTCGATACTGATTGACTGTAGTGGATCGCGTCTACGTCCTGCTCAAGCTCGCCATGTAGCGGCACTGGCGGCCACCTCTACGACCCCTCTACGGCTACAGCCGCCGACGACTCCTTCGCGCTATCCTACCTCCGAGGCTCAGTATCCGGCGATATAGTATGGGATGCCGTCTCGCTCGGCGGATACAACATCACAAACCAGGCGCTAGGTGCGTAGTATTAGACCGCGCATCGCGTCCAATAAGTTGATTGTTTGCCCACCTCATCCCTGTGCCCTATCGTCTTGCCCTTCGTCTTCCGTCTTGCCCTTGACCACACCATCTCGCCATGCAGCCGCCGTCTCGTCCGTAGACGGCGAACCGCTCGATCCCCTCTACAGCGGTATCCTCGGACTCGCCCTCCCCGCCGACTCGTCCATCTACCTCAGCATCGGCAATGACGAAGGCAACGCCCTCGCCGCCAATCTCTTCGGCATGACATCTTCCGCCAGCGCGCCGTCCGCGCCGTTCCTCTCCCTGTCTCTCGGACGTCCCGGCTTCAATGACGTCCCCTCCGTTCTCGGCGTCGGCCTCCACCCATCAGAGCTCGTGCCCGATCCGAGCAAGGTCGAGTACCGCGACCTCGTCACGAACTACAACTACGACCAGTTTTGGGCGACGAGCGTGCGGGATATTACAGTTTGGGTTGACGGCAAGGCGAAGGTGATCGCCCTGGGTGACTCGACGTCGGGCGCGACGTATCCCACTGCGGTGCTCGACTCGGGGACGCCGGTCATTCTGGCGTCACCGGTTATAGCCAGCGGGATATATGCTGCCCTTGGGATGACAGCTGCGTCTGACGGAACTTGTGAGTGGAGATCGTCGATCTTCTGCCTTCTGTCGTTCTAATCGCAGGGTAGATTACATCCCTTGCACGACCCCGATCAACATGACGATCACTCTCGACGACCGCACCCAGATCCCCCTCCATCCTCTCGATCTCTCGACCTCCTCGTCCACCGCCGGATCGTACTGCATGGGTATGATCCAGTCCACCGCGCAAATGACCTCTTCCGTCCACGTCCCCGACGTCGTGCTCGGGGTACCTTTCCTGCGCAGCGTGTACATGGTCATGGCCTACGAAAACCCCGACGAAGGTGGTACCTTCTCGAGCGATGACACCTACCAGCACGCCGGCGAGCAGGCCAACCCCCAGCTCGGCCTCATGGCGCTCACGAACGCCACGCAGGCGATCAAGGAGTTCAACCAGACCAGGCTTGGCGGTGGCGCGTCTGGCTCGTCCACGGGCTCAGGCTCGGGGACTCACGGGAAGAAGCTTTCCGTCGGCATCGACGTCCTCCTCGGCTGCGTCGGCTTCCTCGTCCTCTGCGCGGTCATCTTCGTCGCCCGCTGGTTGTACTACAAGCGCAAGTGGCGCCGCGTGCCCGGCGACTTCGAGAGCGACAACAAGGACCTCCCGGACGTTCGATATACCCTCGCACGGCACAGTTCTATGACGGACAGGTACAGTATGGCCGACAGTAGCAAGTCGCCGCCGAGGAGGCCGACACCGCTCCGTAACGCCTCGTCGTACTATGGCGAGGCGGACGCACTTGGTTTCCTGTCCTCGATGCCGAACGGGGCGACCGAACGCACTGGGGAGCGGAGGCACGACGAGGGCCCAGCGCGGGCTAGCGTCGCGTCGTGGGACTCGTTCTGCATGAGTCAAACCAAGCCCTCAGGATCCCCTTACGCGTATCAGCGGGCTGGGCTCGACAGCCCGCCCGGCTCGCCTGGCCTACCGTTGCCGGAGGGTGGTCGGGGTAGCGTGGTCTCGGGTGACGCGTCTTCTCCTGCAGCATCGCATCGACGGCTGGAGAGCGACGAGTCACTGGCAGTGCCGTTGTTGGCGCATACACGGACACCTTCGTCCGGCGGCGGGGTTGCGCGTTCGGAAGACCTCGCTGACTACGGGTTGCACCTCAGGCCACAGGCCCCGACGCGACGGCCGGGGTACGAGCGGATGACGAGTTTCACCTCCGCAGATTTGGATAGCGCGCAGCGCAGCGGCGTTGTCGGGGAGGATCAAGATGCAGGTGAACATCGGGATGCGCATCCTGTGTTCTCGCAGCAGCGGGTTGAAAGCGACCATTCATGTAGTGAGTTGGATCGGACATTGCCGCCGTCGTGTGTAACAGAATCATAGCACTGATCTCGAGTGTGTATATACTATATGCTTTGCATCGCTTGGATAAGTGGACTTGTTTGCTAGTCGTTCCTCGGTCTCGGTATCTAAGTAGTGTAGGACCTGGACTTTGACTGCTGTCTCTCATTGAGTTTATTGCTAATGGTGTATTCTACCTGCTGTGCTTACCTAACTATATAATAATTACCGGCCGGGGGCAGCCAGTAAAATTTCCTTTTTTGGGTTGTTTCCCACGCTCTTCCTAACTATATAATAATTACCGGCCGGGGGCAGCCAGTAAAATTATATAGTGTTTTCTAAAGGGGGTACAGGTTGGGATAGGGTCCGGGTAGCACCACTTTTGCCTACAGAATGTTGGGTTTTACCCTCCAAACAGGTACCAAACCCGATGAAACAGGGGAAAAACAGCGCAGATTCGACGTATTGGAGTAACATGGGTTTGGGTACGGATTTTTTGCCCCAAGATATCCCGACTTTACAGCGATCTATGGTCCGACACGACCCAACATACATAATATTCATGTACAGCGAGCAGACATCTCCGACATCACTGCGACGAGAGCCCTGTGTCCGACAGTGCCACATCGTTCATGATTGATGTAGCCGACAGTGCTGTATCGTTCATGAACAATGTAGCCGACAGTGCTGTATCGCTCATAAACGATGAAGCCGGCAGTTGTAGGATGCATCGTTTGTGAACGATGCATCCTACAACTGTCGGATGCATCGTTCATTAACGATACAGCACCGCCGGCTACAATCGCTGCAGATGTATGCGACAGGTCGGATGCATCGTTCATGAACGATACAACACCGCCGGCTACAATCGCTGCAGATGTATGCGACAGGTCGGATGCATCGTTCATGAACGATACAGCACCGCCGGCTACAATTGCTGCAGATGTATGCGACAGGTCGGCTGCATCGTTCATGATCGATGCCTCCGACAGCACTGCAGTTGTATACGACAGTGTTACGTCGTTCGTGAACGATTTATCCTACAGTGCTACATCGTTCATGGACGATAAAGCCGATAGTGCTGTATCTTTCATGAACGATTCATCCGCAAGTACTGCGTCGTGGTAACCATGTGATAGGGTTAGGGTCCACACAGGGAAAATGGTTGTCTTGAATTCCCTCCCACAATGGGACTTGTCGCAGTGTGTCTGAGGTGGACCACATCGTTCGCAATCGATGCGCCCATTAACATTAGAGTGTCAATAGCTACCATGATTCACCTCAGCTACCAATGGACAGAAACAGTTGAGATATCCAGTCCCATCTCTATTACCGTAGCTTGTGTCGTGACGTCTGACAGTAGTCATTACAGAAACCCATGATGGAGTCGGTTGAGGCTTGCTGAACGCTTGTCATTCGTAAAGACATACCCTCGTTGCAGCATCCGTTCAGTTGAGATGTACTGTTCTGGTGAACCCACTGCCAGGTTCCGCATTCAATGGCGTCAACTTGTAAGATCATGCATAGAAACAAACTCCAGTAGTCCTTTCGAAGGCTTCAGGAAAGGCACATCGGTTGTATCAAACTCTATGTCTTTTTTGTCACTTATTTATAGGCCATCGGACGCACCTTGTGATTCTCTCAGAAGATGGCCGGTGTGTCAGCGACCTTGCGTCATCATCCACCCATCGGTATGCCGACACAATCACCGGAATCAATTGGAGATCACTGGATGCGAGCCTCGAGGTGCAGCAGGCTCTGTCGGGCCAACGTCCGGTTTCCCCCGTCGTTGACTTTTAACGACAGCGTGATTCCAACCAGGTCCATATCACTTCACCCCCCACTCTCTCCGAGCTGCTGCCATGGTTGGACCTTGCACTGTCGACTTTGTTCTGGGCATCATGTCCTTACTGGCACCCCCAGGAAATCTATCTCCCCGTCCCCGTCATGAGATCGTGACGGGCAGCCGACTGTTCACCGATGTAACGGGCCTATTCGGATGTCATCAAGACCTACCCGATATGGACTATCTTATCTATATGCTGTTTGCTTATGTTTGTACTCCCCTCATATGGCGCGCCAGCGCACTTCCTGTAGTCTCCAACTACCCTTTAATCACTGCCTAAACGATACACATAGTCTGTAGACTTCTCTTGAATAGAGATTGGATACAGCGTATCTGCGGGTGTGAACTGGGTCGTTACATATTTTTACGCTCCTCTGCTTTCTCAAACAGACTTCTACTCTGGAGAAATCTACTGGCAACAACTCGAAACTTCGAACTCAAACTCGAAATCTATGCATTGCATCACTCTCGTCGACCTGGCAGCCCTACACTATGTCTGAGTCGACAACAACCAACACTACCGAGACTTCGCGCAGCACTCGTGAATCTCGCCGCGAAAAGCGCCAGGCACTTCGCGCGAATGCCAGGCCTCGGTTAACGTTGGCCGAGATACGGGCCAAATACACTGCTCAAGCACTACCTGAAACTTGGGACCGCCGGACTGAGCTCTCCAACCCCGAGAACTCATCCGGAGTACTCGCGGAGCAGGCACTATCCGACCGCGAGGTTGAACAGGCATCGCGTGCTGAGCCGCCCAAGCCCAGCACCGAGACTGTTCCAACCGAGCCAATGCGAAGTAGCCGCGGGTCCAGAAGTGGAACCCGCAGCAAGAGGCTGAGGGCATTGTGCGCGGAAATCTTAGCTAAGCTCGCCGCGAGCCAAGAGCAGCCCATACAAGAATGGGCTGAGGCATCAGGCAAGGGGCTGCACAGCAACGAATGGTACGAAGACCTCGAGGCGCGAGTCGCAGACTGCGAACACGCCGAGAGAGCTGCCCGAAGGGCAGAAAGGGCTTTGTCTAAGAAGACAAAGACCTCGTCTCATCATCAAGAAGCTGCCTCTCGCACCGCGCAGTCCGCCCGGACTGAGTTCTCCGACCCAGAGAACTCAGTCAGAGCACTCGCGGAGCAATTGCCATCCAACCGCGAAGTTGAACCGACATCACGCACTGAGCCGCCCAAGCCCAGTGCCGAGACTGTTCCAACCCGGCCCTGTTGAGGTCGCGTCGCGATCTCGATCTCAGCCACCGGGCACGTGACGTACCACCGGGGGTGGTTCGTCCTCTCGTCCTCTCTCCTTCCTTTCCCTCAGTCGATGTTCTACTAAGACTGAGGTGAGACCCTTTCATGACTATACGATACCCTAGTACTGACTACCTAAATAGCGTCTGACCGCGTGTTTAGGTAGCTTAATTCCTAGTCGATGTTCTACTAAGACTGAGCGTCTGACCGCGTGTTTAGCTTCTACAGGTTATGAGCCCCGGGCGGTGTTTTTGAACCCGCTCGTACACCTGAAGCACTCACCGGCTTTTCAGACTCTAGAACAACATCGCAGCGCCCATATAAGAGCGCATACACCCGCATATAGTCACCCTTTTCCGAGACAATGACGGGATCCCCGGCCTCTAGTCCGAAGGCGCCAAAGACGACGCCGAGATCTCTCCGCTTCGACTCCGTTCCTGAATCTAAGGGACTATCTCCGGCGGCAACCATGTCCTCGGCGACCTCGAAGAAGATCGAACCGATCAATCTCCCGTCCTCGCTGTACAGCGGAGGCATCGTACTCGACCGTGGGAAGAGCAACTGGCACGAGTGGAAGACGTACGTCCGTCAGCACCTCACCATGTGCCGAATGTGGCCATACTTGGCCGGGACCGTCGTAGAGCCCGATGGCGACCTCGACCCGACGTCGTTCGAGAACTTCAAAATGAACGAACAAATCGTCATCGCGTTTTTGGGGACGAAGGCCGCGGAGGAGGAACAGAGCTTCATGGCCAACTACACCGGCGCTCGCGAGTTGTGGGTCGCCCTGTGCGGTCGTCACGAGAAGGAGCCCGGAGCATACGCTCAGGCGCGTCTCTTCCAGGAGCTCTTCGCCATGCGATACGCGAGCGCCAATGAACGCTACTCTGCGACCTCCATGCGCATTCGAAAAGGGTGCGAGCGCGTTTTCAACATCGGCATACCGACCCTTGACGTCTTGCAAACCATCATCATGATGAATGCCATGAACGGCGAGCTGATCAACTTGCAGTCTCAAATCGGTACGTCACTGTCTTCTGCAGCGACCTCGGGCATTCCGTACACCACCGTCAACATCATCCATCGCCTCGACATGGAACAGCAGCTGGTCGACAATCGTGGCGTGAAGGGCGCGTCCACCATGGACGTACTCGTCGCTTCCAAAGCTGGGCGTCCCTCGAAGACGTGCACCAACTCGCAGTGCCCTCGCCCGAGCGGTCACACCGCGGCCGAATGCTGGGCTCCTGGTGGAGGGATGGAAGGACGTCGCGAGGAGATCATGGCCAACAAGAAGAAGGCACGCAAGGGTAAGGAAACGGCGGCGGTCGCATCCGATCCTCCTTCCCAAGGTCGCCAGATCCGCGTCGTTGACCCCGAGACTGGCCACGCCTACTTTCTCACTGTTGCGCCGGCTTCCTCGGACGCTGCCTCCCCTGCCACGTCCACCTCCGACTTTGCTGGTCTTGCTACCGATACGACTCCAGAGTGGCTGGCGTCCGTGACGTCTCCGGCGGATGCTGCCGAGTATGCCGCCCTGGTTTCTATGACCAGTGAAGACACTGTCTCTCTTAACTGGGGTGAGCACTCTCGTGACCGTCTTGATCCTCTCGCGTACTCTGTCGCTCCGGTGCCTGTCTCTGCTCGCCGTCTGCCTGCTGCTGGCCCTGAGCCCTTCGTCTTTGACTCGGGCGCCTCCACCCATCTCTCGCCTCGGAAGGACGACTTCCACGACCTTCGCCCGATTGCCCCGCGTGGCATCCGTGGCGTCAATGGCTCCGTCATCCACGCCTATGGTGTCGGGAAGGTTCGTCTTCACCTTGGCCGCGGTGCCTCGCTGGTCCTCGACGACGTTCTCTATGTCCCTCAAGCCACTGTGCGCCTCATCAGTATCTCCGCTCTGTGCCGCTCCTCTTCGCGTTACAAGGTCCTTTTCGATGGCAACCTCGTGCGGATCACCAAGCCGGGTGGGGCTCTCGTCGCGTCCGGCGCGCTCACGGCGCGTCGCCTCTACTCTCTCAACGGCTCGTCGCCTTCGACCGAGCACGCCCTCTTCGCGGGTCGCGTTCCTACCATTGACACCTGGCACCGTCGCCTGGGTCACGTTAACCACCGCACCATCTACGACATGGCTCGCTCCAATGCCGTCCAAGGTATGCCCATCTCCCTCTCCCTCGCACCGTCCAAGTGTGAACACTGCATTCTCGGCAAACAGACGAGAAGCGTGGTTCCTAAGGTGCGGGTGGGGGAAAAGGCTGAGGAGGTACTGGATGTCGTGTTCGTAGATGTGGCAGGGCCGGCGGATGTCGTGTCGGCGTCGGGTAACCTGTATTCCTTGAAACTTCTGGATGATAAATCGTCGAATTCCTGGGTCGTCCCTACCCCGACGAAGGCGGTGTTCCCTCAGTTCAAGGCCTGGGTCCTCGCTCGCGAACGCGAGAAGGGGCGTAAAGTCGGCATCATTCAGATCGACAACGGTGAACTGCTATCTCGCGAATGCATGTCTTTCCTCGAGGGTCGTGGCACCCGATGGCGTACCACGGCGCCGCACACGTCTGCGCAAAATGGTCGTGTGGAACGTCTCCATCGCACCATTATGGATCGCGCTCGTGCGATGCGCCTCGCTGCGAACGTGCCGGCGAACCGGTGGGACGAATTCTTGGTCACCGCCAACTACCTCTCGATACGCTCAGCTTCCCGATCTTTACAGGGCATGACTCCATACGAGGCCTGGTACGGCAGGAAGCCGGACCTCTCACATCTTCGTGAGATAGGTTGCCGCGCTTTTGTGCTCATCCAGAACCGCCACAACCCTAAGATCTACGAGCGGTCGGTTGAATGTGTATTGATTGGCTATGGTACTCATTCCAAGACCTACAGACTGTATCACCGGCAGTTGCACAAAGTCGTTGATTCGTACCACGTCCAGTTCATCGAATCTCACGAGGCTGGCTCCGGTCCTATCATTCGTCCTTCGAGCCCTGTGTCCGACTCTCTCCCAGCGGTCCCTGCGTCTCCACCTCCCATCGACGATGATCACCTCCTCCCGCCTCGTCCGGCGTCGCCCGACCCTCCTGCGCGCGTTGTTCCTCTGGTCGAACCTGTCGCTGCTCGTGCCCCGTCGCCGCCTGCTCCGGCACCGCCGCCCCTTGTGGCGGACGTCTTGCCACCTATAACTAGTATTCCGATGCTGGAGGGTCACCATACTATCAGGCCATGCAGAATCTTTGAGCAATGAGCCCCATGTTCTGGACAATCTCAGTACATTGGCCATCACATCAAGCACATTACATAATATTTTCATAGTTTATGCACTCTTAACTCAGCCACAATTACATACACACACAGAAAGGCACCCATAAATTCACAGTATATTGCTCAGAGCTCCAAAGACCCATAAGCCCCATGGTTCTGCGCATGTCAAAAAGTGTGTTCACAATGCTAGATCATATGTGCAAAATATGGGAGGAATATCTGCCCAAAGTCAGGAGCTGTGTGCATAACATTGCTCCAGCCCAGCCAAGTACAGCCCAATATATTCAGAAATTCATCTGCAGCTGCACAAATCAATCAGCCCGCTAGTGCTGTGTGTCTCAGAAAATGGAACCTATATGGTAGATCATATGTGCAAAATATGGTAGGAATATCTGCCCAAAGTCAGGAGCTGTGTGCATAACAGTGCTCCAGCCCAGCCAAGTACAGCCCAATATATTCAGATATTCATCTGCAGCTGCACAAATCTATCAGCCCGCTAGTGCTGTGTGTCTCAGAAAATGGAACCTATATGGTAGATCATATGTGCAAAATATGGGAGGAATACCTGCCCAAAGTCAGGAGCTGTGTGCATAACATTGCTCCAGCCCAGCCAAGTACAGCCCAATATATTCAGAAATTCATCTGCAGCTGCACAAATCAATCAGCCCGCTAGTGCTGTGTGTCTCAGAAAATAGAACCTATATGGTAGATCATATGTGCAAAATATGGGAGGAATATCTGCCCAAAGTCAGGAGCTGTGTGCATAACATTGCTCCAGCCCAGCCAAGTACAGCCCAATATATTCAGAAATTCATCTGCAGCTGCACAGATCAATCAGCCCGCTAGTGCTGTGTGTCTCAGAAAATGGAACCTATATGGTAGATCATATGTGCAAAATATGGTAGGAATATCTGCCCAAAGTCAGGAGCTGTGTGCATAACAGTGCTCCAGCCCAGCCAAGTACAGCCCAATATATTCAGATATTCATCTGCAGCTGCACAAATCAATCAGCCCGCTAGTGCTGTGTGTCTCAGAAAATGGAACCTATATGGTAGATCATATGTGCAAAATATGGGAGGAATACCTGCCCAAAGTCAGGAGCTGTGTGCATAACATTGCTCCAGCCCAGCCAAGTACAGCCCAATATATTCAGAAATTCATCTGCAGCTGCACAAATCAATCAGCCCGCTAGTGCTGTGTGTCTCAGAAAATGGAACCTATATGGTAGATCATATGTGCAAAATATGGGAGGAATACCTGCCCAAAGTCAGGAGCTGTGTGCATAACATTGCTCCAGCCCAGCCAAGTACAGCCCAATATATTCAGAATTCATCTGCAGCTGCACAAATCAATCAGCCCGCTAGTGCTGTGTGTCTCAGAAAATGGAACCTATATGGTAGATCATATGTGCAAAATATGGGAGGAATACCTGCCCAAAGTCAGGAGCTGTGTGCATAACATTGCTCCAGCCCAGCCAAGTACAGCCCAATATATTCAGAATTCATCTGCAGCTGCACAAATCAATCAGCCCGCTAGTGCTGTGTGTCTCAGAAAATAGAACCTATATGGTAGATCATATGTGCAAAATATGGGAGGAATATCTGCCCAAAGTCAGGAGCTGTGTGCATAACAGTGCTCCAGCCCAGCCAAGTACAGCCCAATATATTCAGAAATTCATCTGCAGCTGCACAAATCAATCAGCCCGCTAGTGCTGTGTGTCTCAGAAAATGTAACCTATATGGTAGATCATATGTGCAAAATATGGGAGGAATATCTGCCCAAAGTCAGGAGCTGTGTGCATAACATTGCTCCAGCCCAGCCAAGTACAGCCCAATATATTCAGAATTCATCTGCAGCTGCACAAATCAATCAGCCCGCTAGTGCTGTGTGTCTCAGAAAATGGAACCTATATGGTAGATCATATGTGCAAAATATGGGAGGAATACCTGCCCAAAGTCAGGAGCTGTGTGCATAACAGTGCTCCAGCCCAGCCAAGTACAGCCCAATATATTCAGAAATTCATCTGCAGCTGCACAAATCAATCAGCCCGCTAGTGCTGTGTGTCTCAGAAAATAGAACCTATATGGTAGATCATATGTGCAAAATATGGGAGGAATACCTGCCCAAAGTCAGGAGCTGTGTGCATAACAGTGCTCCAGCCCAGCCAAGTACAGCCCAATATATTCAGAAATTCATCTGCAGCTGCACAAATCAATCAGCCCGCTAGTGCTGTGTGTCTCAGAAAATGGAACCTATATGGTAGATCATATGTGCAAAATATGGGAGGAATACCTGCCCAAAGTCAGGAGCTGTGTGCATAACAGTGCTCCAGCCCAGCCAAGTACAGCCCAATATATTCAGAAATTCATCTGCAGCTGCACAAATCAATCAGCCCGCTAGTGCTGTGTGTCTCAGAAAATAGAACCTATATGGTAGATCATATGTGCAAAATATGGGAGGAATATCTGCCCAAAGTCAGGAGCTGTGTGCATAACAGTGCTCCAGCCCAGCCAAGTACAGCCCAATATATTCAGAATTCATCTGCAGCTGCACAAATCAATCAGCCCGCTAGTGCTGTGTGTCTCAGAAAATGTAACCTATATGGTAGATCATATGTGCAAAATATGGGAGGAATACTGCCCAAAGTCAGGAGCTGTGTGCATAACATTGCTCCAGCCCAGCCAAGTACAGCCCAATATATTCAGAATTCATCTGCAGCTGCACAAATCAATCAGCCCGCTAGTGCTGTGTGTCTCAGAAAATGGAACCTATATGGTAGATCATATGTGCAAAATATGGGAGGAATACCTGCCCAAAGTCAGGAGCTGTGTGCATAACAGTGCTCCAGCCCAGCCAAGTACAGCCCAATATATTCAGATATTCATCTGCAGCTGCACAAATCAATCAGCCCGCTAGTGCTGTGTGTCTCAGAAAATGAACCTATATGGTAGATCATATGTGCAAAATATGGGAGGAATACTGCCCAAAGTCAGGAGCTGTGTGCATAACATTGCTCCAGCCCAGCCAAGTACAGCCCAATATATTCAGAAATTCATCTGCAGCTGCACAAATCAATCAGCCCGCTAGTGCTGTGTGTCTCAGAAAATGGAACCTATATGGTAGATCATATGTGCAAAATATGGGAGGAATATCTGCCCAAAGTCAGGAGCTGTGTGCATAACATTGCTCCAGCCCAGCCAAGTACAGCCCAATATATTCAGAAATTCATCTGCAGCTGCACAAATCAATCAGCCCGCTAGTGCTGTGTGTCTCAGAAAATGGAACCTATATGGTAGATCATATGTGCAAAATATGGGAGGAATACCTGCCCAAAGTCAGGAGCTGTGTGCATAACATTGCTCCAGCCCAGCCAAGTACAGCCCAATATATTCAGATATTCATCTGCAGCTGCACAAATCAATCAGCCCGCTAGTGCTGTGTGTCTCAGAAAATGGAACCTATATGGTAGATCATATGTGCAAAATATGGGAGGAATATCTGCCCAAAGTCAGGAGCTGTGTGCATAACAGTGCTCCAGCCCAGCCAAGTACAGCCCAATATATTCAGAAATTCATCTGCAGCTGCACAAATCAATCAGCCCGCTAGTGCTGTGTGTCTCAGAAAATGGAACCTATATGGTAGATCATATGTGCAAAATATGGGAGGAATACCTGCCCAAAGTCAGGAGCTGTGTGCATAACATTGCTCCAGCCCAGCCAAGTACAGCCCAATATCCTCCAATTTGTATGCTCACGCTCATGAAATCGCAAATTTGGCGCTTCATGAATATCCGAACAATCCAACTTCTTTTCCCCTACTCATCTCTGCAAGATGACAATATTTTCCGGTGCTGTGTATGATCTGTTTTCGTATTTGTACTCGCTCATACACTCAATGGTTGTGCATTCTTCCTTTTGAACTACGTTGTCGACTCTTTCTGTGACTTATTCTTTCCTGTACACTTTTATATCTCACTATCGTACCGTTTCACCCCTCGCGCTACGCCCAGTTGCTCACTTAGAGGCTTGGTGCGCGTTGCAACACTTACTAGACTACCTGGCTTGTGTGATCGCTGCCCGATCGGGGCGTGTGGCTGAGACCACGTGCATGCCTACTAAATCGGGAAGGAGAGCCAAACAGCGCCACAGTGTTCGACTCGCGTCGTGCTCCCTCCACTCGCTCTTCCTTCCTCCTCGTCGCCCGTCTCGTCGTGCTCTTCGACTCCTCCGCCGTGCTCGCCGTCTCCTCCGCCGTGCTCGCCGCCTCCCTCGTCCTCGCCGCCTCCCTCGTGCTCGCCGTCTCCTCCGCCGCGCCCCGATCGGGGCGTGTGGCTGAGACCACGTGCGTGCCTACTAAATCGGGAAGGAGAGCCAAACAGCGCCACAGTGTTCGACTCGCGTCGTGCTCCCTCCACTCGCTCTTCCTTCCTCCTCGTCGCCCGTCTCGCCGTGCTCGCCGTCTCCTCCGCCGTGCTCGCCGTCTCCTCCGCCGTGCCACCCGTCTCCTCCGCCGTGCTCGCCGCCTCCCTCGTGCTCGCCGCCTCCCTCGTGCTCGCCGCCTCCCTCGTGCTCGCCGCCTCCCTCGTCGTCGCCGCCATCACCCTCTCCGTTGGGTGCCGATGCCGTGATAGCTGCATTCGCAGGTAAGTTGCTACGCTACGCAATCGAGCAACGGCTCACTCCTATCTGTAGGTCCTCGGTCGCCCCGTCTCCCTCATTCCCTCTCCATCGCTCGCCGCCCGTCTCCTCGTCGCCCCCGCGCTTCTCCGCACACGCTGCGGTCGCCGCCGCTGGATGGAGTTGGTTAGGGGCTTAGCGATGGGTTGAAAGTCGCGGTACGTCCCTCTCTCTCTCCTACACACCCCATGCCGTGGCCGGTTAGGGCTGGACTCGTCCGCCCTGACCGGTAGAGGTCCATCGCCCGTTCTCGAACGGCAACGATGGCCTCTCCTCTGCGTTCGCCTTCGGGCGCGCAGTTGCACGGCCGCTGGGGCTACGCTTATCGTTTTTCTTCCCTCCGCCCAGCCTGTCGCCCCGCACCCGGATTACCTCGCACCCTTGGACTTGGACCTCCCTCCGGACCTGGACCTCCCTCCGGACCTGGACCTCCCTCCGGACCTGGACCTCCCTCCGGACCTGGACCTCACCCCGGACCCGGACACGCACCCTCTTCCCTTCCCCCCTGTTATTCGCGCGCGCACCTACTTCGCCGGCTGGTTCCTCCGTCACACGTGTAGCATCATTACCTTTAGCTCCAGTACCACTATACGTAGAGACCATGTAACGCGTCCCCTATTAGTGAAACTTGCCGTTTAGTTACAGTACTACTACCAGTATCCGTAGACACTATGTAACGATCCTACGGTCCTTTCGTGAAACTTGCGCGTCGTCACCGAAAATACATCCGTCGGTTCGACGTGCCGTCCCTCCTTTTCACGGGCCGAATGCTAGACGAGTCTGCGTTTGTTGCCGCTGTGTGCGCACACGCAACTCCCCTTTCCGTGCCCCGCTTCGGAGGATGGCGTTGAAGCTGTCGTGCGTCGCTATTCGACGCTCGGTTGCCTTCTTCGCGCTTCAAAGAAACACGACGCGAGTCGACCACGTCGTCCCCCGTCATTGGCACGCGCATCCCACGTCAGTATGGATCTGCGTGCGGTGCCTGAGCAAACGCCGACTCCCATCTCATGGACGGCTGTCAGGCCCCCGCCTTCTCCCCCTCCCTCCGTCAACAATGTGTCCTTTTCGGGACGCGGCGCGTTGTGCGGCTGACGACACACTGTCACCCTTGTCGCCTCCAAGCTCCCACTCAATCTCGGCCGCCCCATTTCCCCAATGCGTCATTCCCGACTGCGCCGACCGGTGGACGCGTGCTGGCGCATCGAGACTGTTTTCACGTCAATTCGTTCTACGCGTACCGTCCTAGCTCGAACCCAGATCCGGTTCGCTTTTGCGCTGTCATCGTCATCCCCGGACGCGCGTTCTGGACCTCTCTTCACCTTCCCCTCTGCTCGACGCCCATTCTCCATATAATTCTCGCACATCCGTCTGTGTCCCTTCGCCTTCCCATCCTCATTCGCCCTCGAACGCTTCGCCATGCCTAACCAGTGAGTCAGTGTCTTCCTCCGCCCGGTGTCTGTGTCTGACAAGCCCTTAGAACGTTCTTGTGCAAACTATGTGGATGCGTCGTTTATGCGCCCAGCCGTGACGCGCATCGACGGCAGAAGCACCAAATATGTTCGGACTGCGTGTACCCAGACGGGGAACGCGTTACGCTGGAGAAGGATTTCGCAACGGGCAAGTACCATTGTCGGCGCTGCAATTACTCCAATGCAGTCATCCGTTACATGCGCGTAAGTGACCTCTTCATCCTCGTCTCAGCATTCCCTAACAGTCTACCAGACCCACATATCGGCGTGCCATGCGCTCTCGAATCCCGACGATGAAGATGCTGCGTCGATTGAAGAAGTCGAGGACGGACTAGGTCCACCGCCGTCGCAGCTAGCACGTCCGTCGCAATGCCCTCCGTCGCAATGCCCTCCGTCGCAATGCCCTCCGTCGCAGCCCCCTCCGACGCAGCCCCCTCCGGTCCATTCCCAACGTCGCAGTCGCTCTTCGCCACCTCCAGTGGCAGTCGGAACTCTATGCGACCCTGATGATCTTTTTGCCCCAATTCCTAGCCCGTCTCCCGTCTCTCGTTCTCCGCCCAAGTCGGATTTGCCTGCCTCCTCGCCTCCTTCTTCCTCGCCTCTCGCTCCTCGCCCGCCTTCTCCGGACCCCCTGGTCACCCATCTGTCCGACCTCTCTCCCCCTGACAATGCAGAAGACGAGGCTGCGAACGACGACGATCCGGCCCCGGTCGTCTTACCTGACGACGACACGGAGGTCACCTCCGACTTTCAGCGGTGGGGGATCGTCGTCAATCTCGCTCACAATGTCGTTATATGCGTTAGCTGCCATAAAGTCGTCCTCGCTAGTTCCGTCTTCACGCACCTGAAATCGCACGGAATTTTTGACCTCCATTCGCGCGATGTCTCGGAAGCCCTCCTTCCGTTCAGTCTCATAGATACACGGGCCGCCATCGTCCCTCGCATTCCTTTTGGCGCCTCTACCATCAATGCTATCTTCGGCCTGAACATCATCGAGGACTGTGCGTTTTGTTCGGTTTGCCATCGCGGGTATGGCTCGGTCGACTCTCTGAAGAAGAACCACTTCGCCGTCTCGAACTGCAACCCCGCTCGCCAGTACCACGAAGGCCCTGGCCAAACTTTCTTCACGAACAACTGTCGCCGCGTCTTCCCAGTCTCTCTCCCTGATCCTGAGCCTGTAGATCCCTCAACGAGTATCTTCGAATCCTTCCTAGCCACGATTATATGCCCGGATCCCGCTCTGGACCCGCTTTCGGAGCCTGCTAATGACCGCTCACTTAGCCGCTTTCTGGCTCGCGAGCGATGGCTCGACGTCGTTCGCAAATTTCCGCCCGCTTACCTTCACTACCTCATCGACGAGGAGCCCGCCCATCCCTTCATGAAGCCCATACGCGAGGTCGCCCACGCATATTTCGAGAAGGTCGTCCAACTCCTCGCGTACACGTCTCCGCACTTCAAACGGCAGATGGCTCAGTACGGCGAGTAAGTCGCCCTCCCCTATGTTCCATTCCATCGCTGACGTCTTTCAGCGGCCCATACGGCGGTGCGTTCAGTACTGTTCGACCGGGCACAGCGCTCCAGTATTCCAGATACTTGGCGCGGCTCGTCGTCTTCGTCCTACGTGCGCAGGAGCCCACGGACTCCATTCACGTTGTGCCTCTCTCCGAAGACCAGTGCATTGCGGCTCAACGTCTCGTGGAGGCTCTCGCTTCGCAGTCGGATGCTGACCTCCACGGTCTCCTCCATACCCTTCTTTATGCTCTCGTCACGAACACGCCTTCCGATGCGACCCTTGACTCGTTCGTCTTCGCCATCTCAAACTTTCAAGTCCTTACCGCCGTCACCGCCCAAGGCTTCTTACGAACCAACGACATACGACGGCTCAACGCTCAGCTAATATACATCATCCGGTCCGTGATGTTCACCGAACTCGTCTCGCGTATGCAGGCCGACAATCTGCAATTCTACCCGTACGTCTTATTTCGTCCCGTCTAATTCTGCATCTCACGTCCTGTGCAGTGTATACCAGCAGCTCCGACCCTTCCTTGTTGCGGAGGCGCACACCCCTTTCGCATACTGTGCCGCGCTCTCTGGCATCCTCGGCAGCATCGAGAGTCAAGAGGATATGATGCCGCAATTTCAATTCAAGGATCTGCAGCGCAAGGTCATCTTGTTCCACGATATCGAGTTCTCGCACGCGTCTGTAGCCACCGTCGTTAGAGGTGCGATGGCCGAGTACGATTCTCTGCTATCGTCGAAGCTCCTCTGCGGTCTTTCCAAGGACGACCCTGCGTTCAGGCTCCCGCAAGATATCTCCAAAATATTCGACCAACCGCAGAACCATACGCCCGGCTTCAGCTTCTTCGAGGATACGCGCAATGACCTATCTCACCTTCAGTACGCTCTCCTCCGTCGTTTGGTCGAGCCGCACGGCTCTTCGGGTCCCTTCCACTACGTGCACAACGAGCGTTTGGTATGGGTAGCGGATAGCTGTTTACGATTCCTCCGTGATGCTTACGAGGCTGAGCAACGCCTTTGCACGATGATTCATCTCTCCTACGGTCAGCCGGCGCGAGGCGAAGAGCTCGCCAGCATGACCTACCGTAACATTCCTGGAGGCTCCGCCCGCGCTGTATACGTCTTACATGGCATGCTCGTCCTTGTGGCGGGTACTGGAAGTGCGCAGAAAAGGTACGTTGTCAGTCCTCGTCTAACACGCAGTTTCATTCAATTCGCTTCACAGACCGGTCGCGACAAGGTCATCGTTCGTGCGCCCGCTCCTGAAGTCGCTCAACGCCTGCTGTTCCACCTCGGCGTCATACGTCCTGCCCAGCACATTCTCGCCCAGCTTTTCCTGCCGAAGGCCGATGCCGACAGGTTCAAGCACTACTTGTTCCCCGGTCTGCACAAGACCACCACCGGCGAGGATGTCTCGGCGTATATGCGCTCCGACATGGAGATGCACCTCGGGGCCCCTATTGGCGTCCGTGACTACCGGCAGCTCGTGTCTGCCCTTACGAGGTGGAACCGCGACCCAAGCTTGGCAGCCCAGTCCGCACACCCCTACGAGCACCAGCGTGGCCACGAAACGGCGACGTTCGACGCCCATTACGGCTTCAGCACCGACATGCTTGGTGTTGGCAACCAAAAAGCGATCGTCACGGACATCGTTGCCAGTACACATTGGCACAATGACACAGGGCTTGGTCCGAAGTTCGTCCAGGACGAGTATCAGCTTGTACTCGCTTCGGACGCAGCTGTCGCCCCATCCTCGGCATCTGCGACGGTCTCAGCAGCCGCAATCGCAGGGGAAATCCAGACCCACCTCGCCGACTGTCTTCCTGCCGCCCTCGTCACTGTTCTTCTGCCGAAACTTGAGCAGCTTCTCACGCGGTTTGCGGCCGTCATAACTTCCGATCGTCCCCCGTCGGTCTTCACAATCACCCCTGCTTCCGTCGTTCAATATCAGGTGCACTCCCATCGCCTACGGGCCCTGCGCGACTTCTTGGTCAAACGGACGGCCTCGTTCACGACACCGTTGCAGGCCCAGGCCCTCGAGGTCTACCTGAGCCGCAAAGTTAACATGCTGGTTTGCCTCCCTACAGGTCACGGCAAGTCCCTCCTCTTCTTTCTGCCTGCGAAGATGTACGAAGCCGATCGTACGACTGTCGTGATTGTACCGCTGCATTCCCTTCACGCTGACTTTGCTCGTCGCGCACGCGGGCATTCCATTCCCTATCACCACTGGCAACCGGGCCAGGCTCTCGAGCTTTCCTACGTTCCTCTAGTCCTCGTATCGCCCGAACACGCACGCACTTCTGCTTTCTATGATCTGCTTTCGCAGCTGAACTCTCACGGACGCCTGCTTCGCATCGTCCTGGATGAAGCTCATATGTTGCTAACTCACGCTTCTTTCCGGGAGTGCTTCAGCCAGCTTGCCCATGTCCGCCGGCTCTCCATACCCATCATATTCCTTACTGCTACCCTTGCTCCCCATTGGGAATCCGCGCTCTTTGCCAAACTCGCGGTCAACCAGGTTGTCGCCTTCCGATTGCCATCTGTAAGACCGGAGATCGCCATCCGTCTGTTGACCTTCGCAAGGCAAGACGAGCGGGACGCGACCCTCCTGAAGAACTTCCTCGACATCGCTCGGGCCCGCCGTGGTCTCATCTTCTGCAAACGGGTTTCAGAGGTCAAACGCATCGCCGACCTCTTGGACGTTCCTGCGTTCTACTCATCCCTCGAGGACGACCGCAAGACTCACCTTCTGAAGGAGTTCACATCTGGCGCATATCGCGCCCTCGTCTCAACCAGTACTCTCGGCGAGGGCATCGATATTCAAGGCCTTGGCTTCGTATGGCACTACGGCCTCCCGTTCGAGCCAGCCAGCTATTCCCAGCAGGCTGGTCGCATGTGCCGAGACAAGTCATTTGGCAGCAGCGTAGTTTACCTGCTGGAGAATGAGCAGCTCACCGTTCCTGAACCCGACATCCTCGGTGTCGCTGTCATCAACAGTTGGGCCCGAGAAGATATATGCCGTCGAATACGCCTCTCAGAGTTCCTGGACGGTGCTCCTACACAGTGCACTGTCCTGTCCAACCCGAACCTTTGCGACGTTTGCGAGAGGCACGTCAACGACGGCCCCGTTCAGCCTCTCATTGGCTATCCCGCGCCCGTCCTCGCCAACCTTGACACGATGGAATTTCCAACATCTCTTGACTCTGAGACGCTGCCTTACGACCACGCTGAAGCCTCCATCCCTAATCGGTACGGTTGGTTACTTCTCGCAACCACGCTCGCTAATTCATTCCACCTCACAGCCTGTCTCCCTTACCTGCCAGTCTCTCACCCTCTCCGTCCTCCCGCTCTGATAACGCTCAGTTTTCATTGCCCCAATTCGACCCGCCATCTGTTCCTTCGTAAGTCTTTTTTTCCCGTCGTGTTAGTGCGACGCTGACGCTACACCCAGTAGCCAATCAGCAGTTCACGACGCGCCCCAACCGTCCTACGCCGCACACTCGCAGCCGGCTCCCACAGCGGTACGCTCACAGTACGTGTTTCACTTTCTGAGTGCATGCCATGCCCGTTCATTCCCCGTCGCCGTTCCAGTGATCTGAGGCTCCCAATTTCTTCAACGTAAGTATATTTCCGACTCCTCGTTTCTTCACGTCACTCAACTCGACTTCAGGCCGCCAGACATGGAGCTCTACTTCAAACCTGTCTTCGTGCCGAAGGGTCTCGCTGTCCCGGCGACCTCGACACCAACTATGGGTCGCCGTTCTCGCGAGGAACAGGCCTTGGATTATTCAGATGGATCCCCGGATGTCCAAGCCCTCCCCACACCCGTGAGCAAGAGACGTCGCGTGACATTCCGTCCTCCTAGCCCTGCGTCTCCTCTGTCTGATCGTCGTCGACGGACTTCACCCATCACAGACGTGTTACATCCAATCGTCCCCGCTAGGTTTGCGACACAGCCAGCCTCATCTTCACGCGCTATCGCCAGCAGCTCTCGTACGCCCCTTGACTCCCACCGGCGCTCGTTACCGGGTACTGAGGGGCCTGATGTCGACGGTTCCCCTACCGCTGTCGGCACGCGTGTTCGTCTCGATGCTGCGCGGGCAGAGGCCAAGAGTGTGGAGCAGCGGACAATCTCTCGAGCCATCGATGCCGCCCTCAACCTTCTGCAGAGCTCTTGTTCCAAGTGCTACGTCCTTGGTCGCTCCTACACGCACCGGTCATGCACTGCGCAGTTCACGAGCGCCCGGGACGCGGACTGGCAAACGTTCAAGCGCGAGATGAGGCTTCCGAATGGGTACTGCTTCACATGCCTCCGACCTCAGGTACGTCTGAAATACCCCACACCGGCTTGGACCTCATGCGTTCATCTTCACAGAGCAACAAGGAATTCTTCGGTTGGCATGTCTTCGAAGCCCCTTCGGACTGCGTCTTCGGCGACATCATCAAGCCCGCCGTCTACGTTGTATGGGCAGACCCTGGCCTTCGCAGCGCCCTTTTCGCGGAGCGAATCCTGAACAACCGTCCGCGGACTGTCGAGGAATACATCGCAGCCTGCCTGGAGATGCACCCAACTTTTGACATGATGACATATCTCATCATCTTCGATTGGGCTTGCAAGCGTGTCGCAACTTAAGTAAGTCGTTCAACTCTTGCTTCTACCCACCCCGCTCAACGCTGCGCAGGATCCTCATCGCCGTCGACATTCCCTGGCGCTTCCGTGTGTACTTCTTCACATTTCCGTCTAGTTTGTCACATTTCCTTTTCGGTCGTTTCCCGAGTCTGCCACGAGCGTCGCGCAAGCGCTGTGGCTTGTTCTTTCACCATAACCGTCTTTTCGTTGTCCTGCGTCCCCCTTCCCTCGCGCAACATGGAGCTCCTTCACAATACTTTACGTACACAAACCGGCCGTCTTGACCGTAAGCAGCTTTCGTTGCCGGTAGTTACTTACCAGCTAAGTTGTCGTAGAGCAATGGTACTTCACGGACGCGAAGTTTGCCGCCCGACTGGACGCTGAGCATTGGATCTCAACGCCTAACATGACGTGGATACCTACCGTTTCCCTCGATACGATCGAAGTACGTGCACGTCAGGATGGTTGGTACGGCCCGGCGGACCCTACACGCTGGCCACAGCTCTTCCACCCCAAGTACACGCACCTGTGCGTGCTCCCGAACCCACGCATGGGCGTCTCCGAGCTTCCGATCTCAGTGCTCGACAACGTCGGTCCAGAGAGTTGGCGACCCAGCAACACCGTCGACGAGCACGGCAACCCCCTCGTCCTCCTCCATCCCGACCGACGTGTTGTCCTCGCAGCCGACCTCGAGTTTCTGCACATCCAGGTGTCCCAATTCATCGCAGAGGATGCGGCGAAATCCGACCGCCGCGGTCCAGAGAACATCCATGCCGCCCTCAAGAACTTCGCGCTCTCCGCTTCCGAGGCGGTTGAACGGATGCGCAGCATTCCCGTCACCTTACAACGCTTCCTGTGGGAGATGCGTGAGTATCAACGCTACTACGCCGAGGCCTCGGCGTACATGGATTTCGTCAACACGTTCAACGCTCGTATGGTCGACACGAAGGTCCACCAGACCGATTCAAGTCTCATGGGAGCCATCTCCGCTGACCCTGCAGTTGTGTCTCGGCTCTACCGCGCTGGGATTCCCGTCTGGTATATCCGTCGCTATTCGCAGCTCGTCCCCGAGCTCAAGATTCAGGAAGTCGTCGAGCCGTCTCTACCGCAGGAGCGCGGTGTCATGATCTTAGAATACGATCCTCCATACCCAACGCAATACGTTGGTCC